>NC_045732.1:28736985-28746077 GCF_009834535.1 Camelus ferus
CCAGGAGCATCCATGTTGCTGCAAATGGCGTTATGTTGTCAGTTTTTAGGGCTGAATAGTATTCCATTGTATAAATATACCACCTCTTCTTTATCCAGTCATCTGTTGATGGACATTTAGGCTGTTTCCATGTCTTGGCTATTGTAAATAGTGCTGCTATGAACATTGGGGTGCAGGTGTCTTTTTGAAGTACGGTTCCTTCTGGATATAAGCTCAGGAGCGGGATTCCTGGGTCATATGGTAAGTGTATTCCTAGTCCTTTGAGGAATCTCCATACTGTTTTCCACAGTGGCTGCACCAAACTGCATCCCCGCCAGCAGTGCAGGAGGGTTCCACCTTCTCCACAACCTCTCCAGCATTTGTCATTTGTGGATTTTTGAACGATGGCCATTCTGACTGGTGTGAGGTGATACCTCATCATAGTTTTGATTTGCATTTCTCTGATAATTAGTGATATTGAGCATTTTTTTATGTGCCTTTTGATCATTTGTAAGTCTTCCTTGGAGAATTGCTTGTTTAGGTCTTTTGCTCATCTTTGGATTGGGTTGTTTGGTTGTTTCTTATTAAGTCATTTGAGCTGCTTACGTATTCTGGAGATCAAGCCTTTGTCGGTTTCATTTGCAAAAATTTTCTCCCATTCCGTAGGTTGTCTTTTTTTTTTTACTTATGGTTTCTTTTGCTGTGCAGAAGAGTATGACTTTCTTCTTTATCTATTTTATATATAGTAGTTAGTATCGGCTAATCCCAAACTCCTAATTTATCTCTCCCTGCTTCTTTCCCCTTTGGTGGCCATAAATTTGTTTTCTATGTCTGTGAGTCTTTTTCGGTTTTGTAAATCAGTTCATTTGTGTCATTTTTGTTTAGATTCCACATATAAGTGATATCATATGATATTTGTCTTTCTCTGTCTGACTTACTTCACTTAGTATGATAATCTCTAGGTCCATCCATGTTGCTACAAATGGCATTATTTCATTCTTTTTTATGGCTGAGTAGTATTCCATTGTGTGTTTTTGTGTGTGTGTGTGTGTATGTGTGTGTGTATCACAATTTCTTTATCCAGTCATCTGTCAGTGGACATTTATGTTGCTTCCATGTCTTGGCTATTGTAAATAGTGCTACTGTGAACATTGGGGTGCATGTATCTTTTCAAATTAGAGTTTTCTCTGGATATATGCCCAGGAGTGGGATTGCTGGATCATATGTATACCACCTCTTCTTTATCCATTCATCCATTGATGGACACTTAGGTTGTTTCCATGCCTTGGCAATTGTAAATAATGCTGCTGTGAACATTGGGGTGAATGTATCTTTTCGAATTAGTGTTTTTAGTTTTTTGGGATATATATCCAGGAGTGGAATTGCAGGGTCATATGGTAGTGCTATTTTTAGTTCTCTGAGAAACCTCCATATGGTTATTCACAGTGGCTGCACCAATTTACATTCCCACCAGCAGTGTACAAGTGTTCCCTTTTCTCCACATGCTCACCAACATTTGTTACGTGTTCTTTTTGATATTAGCCATTATGACTGGTGTGAGGTGTTATCTCACTGTGATACTGGCACAAAAACAGACACATAGATCAATGAAACAGAATAGGGAACCCAAAAATAAACCCACACAGTTATGATCAATTAATCTGTGACAAAGGAAGCAAGAATATTCAATGGAGAAAGACAGTTTCTTCAATAAGTGGTGCTGGGAAAACTGGACAGTTACATGTAAAAGAATGAAATTAAAACATTGTCTAACACCATATACAAAAATTAATTCAAAATGGATTAAAGACCTAAATGTAAGACTGAATACTGTAAAACTCCTAGAGGAAAACATAGGCAGAACACTCTTTGACATAAATCACAGCAATGTTATTTTGGATCTGTCTCTGAAAGCAAACAAAAGCAAAACTAAACAAATGGGACCTGATTAAACTTAAAAGCTTTTGCACAGAATCAACAAAACAAAAAGACATCCTACTGAATTGGAGAAGATATTTGCAAATGATATGACTAATAAAGGGTTAATATCCAACATATATAAACTCAACTCATACAACTCAACATCAGAAAAACAAATAATCTGATTTAAAAATGGGCAGAAGAACTGAGTAGACATTTTTCCAAAGAGGAAATGGAGGTGGCCAACAGGCACATGAAAAGATGCTCAACATTGGTAACCATCAGGGAAATGTAAGTGAGGTGACTTTTAGAAAGCACCTAGGAATAGAGACTGATTGCCAAGGGAACCAACCTTGTGGTTGCAGGGTTGGAACTTTTAACCCCAGCCCTGTGACCTCCAAAGAGGGGAGAGGAACTGGAGGTTGAATTCAATAGCCAATGGCCAGTGATTTAATCAGCTGTGCCTATGTAACAAAGCCTCCATAAAAACCCAAAAGGATGGTATTCAGAGACAACTCTTCCTGGTTGGGGAGAGTGGACTGCTGAGAGAGCATGGAAGCTCTGCATCCTTTCCCCATACCTTGCCCTATGCATCTTCCATCTAACTGTTCCTGAATTATATCCTTTTGTAATAAACCAGTAATCTACTAAGTAAAATTTTCCTCTGAGTTCTGTGAGCCATGCTAGCAAGTAAATCAAAACCAAGGAGAGGGGGTTGTTGGAACTTCCAGTCTATAGCTGGCAGGTCAGAAGCACAGGTGACAACCTGGACTTTCGATTGGCATCTGAAGTTGAGTGGGAGAGCGGTCTTATGGAACTGAGCCCTTAACCTGTGGGATCCGATGCTATCTCTAGGTATATAGTGTCAGAATTAAGTTGAATTGTAGGACACCCAGCTAGTATCAGAGAACTGCTTGGTGTGGGGAAAAAAACATGTCAGAATTAGCACCAGGATTGTACTCAATATCAAACAACTAATAAGTGGTAGGGCTGGGATGTGAACCAAAAAAGTCTGACTCCTGAGCCCATCCTTGTAACACAGAGCAATATTGCCTTTATATACAAGAATGAAAAAGAGTATGATTCATGGGAAAAGTTATGTGATTCGAATAGAAAATTACATTGATTAAAACTTCCAGAATATATAAAGTTGCTAAGTGAAAAAATTAAATATATTGGCTTTAATTTTATCAGAATACATTTGGAAGGTATAATGGTATGCAGGGGAAAGATCCATGAGAAATAATACTTTAGAAAAGGTAGTTTGGGATACTTACCTGTCAGGGGAGATACCATGATCACGAAGGTGGTTTTCCCAGGGCGAGGCTTATCCATTGCCCTCTGGATATGCTGACCCTTGCGATTTCCCCAAGTGTGGGAAACTCGACTGCATAATTTTTGGTAGCGGGGGACTGCGTTCGCACTTTCCCCTATTAAAAAAAAGAAGAAGAAAAATGAAAGGTAGATTGGGAAGGAAATTTGTGTTTATTGAGCATCTACTCACTTAAAAATATTTAGATACAAACATACATACTTACATACATGTTTTATTTATACAATCCTCGTAACAAATATTTGTGGCAGGTGCTGCTGTTCTTATTTTATAGATGAGGAAACTGAGGCTCAGATTGAGGTCACCCCTCCACAAGACATTGACCTTCTTGGTAACAGTTTGTTGCCCACCTCAGTCTCAGGGGCTGGCAGCCTTACCCCCAACACAGGACAACCTGGAAATTAGGGATATATCACAAGGCCTGTATGAAGCCCAGAATTCTAAAGCCGTCATAAAACGTGGTCCCATATTACAGAGAAGGAGATCATGGTGATAACAGTGACCCCAAAAAAAGCCATTTTTGCTGTATCTCCAGTTTGTTTTTTAGAATCTGGCTGTGGTCCCAGTTACCCTGAAATGGCCCTTTCACCTAAGGCAGAAATCAAGTCAGGCTCCTTCATTTTCATAGCAGCATGTTAACTTTCTAACACAGCTGATAACTTCATTCAGCAAGTTTACATATTCCTTACAAAGTCCAGTTTTAAACTTGATAACTTTCTGTTCTTGCCTTAAGTACAATTTAGACAACTGATTATTAAAAAAACTCAGTCTAAGGGACATTAGTGATGTGTTACATTTAGTGATGTGTTACATTTCTTTTTTTCTTCCTCTTAGTACATGAATGTTTTCTACTGGTATAGACCCTAGACTCTCTGAGGTTTCAGGCTACAGTGGAAGGGGAATAAAATGTCTTCCTATCTTCTGTCTGGGTTGCCCTGCCTACTGAACCAAAGCATGGATGAGGAATTTTTTTAATCCACTATCATAAGCCATAGCATTATAAGAAATTTCTCCCAGATTTTGGCAATAGCATATCTGTTCATCTTTATTCTTAGCTGTTTTTAAGGTGTTATAATGTGTGAATATTCATTAGAATATTTTTTGTGAGACATTAGGAGGATCTACAATCAGAGGTACGTCTTTAAATCCCCCCAAAACTTTTTCTATTTTTTAAATTGTAAACCTAAATAAAGAAGGTTAGGGAATAAGGGCAAAATTGGCACCAGGAAAGACATCATGTCATATTATGATTTCCAAAATTTTGTCGTTTTTTTTTTTTTGGTTACATTTCTCCTATTATGTGAAACAACTTGCCTATTTCTAGAGACTTCCAGGCCATCTAGAGCTATCTTATGTGGGCACGGCAGTCTTAATTAACAAATTATAGAACTGAAAATTTTCATTTACATTTCTTCAGCTCCTCTAACTCTGTTTTAAATAAGTTAGCACGTCGTGGCCTTGTAATATATAAACTCAGTTCTGTGACTAGCTACGTAATTTGTAGTGCCCAATGCAAAATGAAAGTACTAGACCTCTTGTTCGAAAATTTTTAACATTTTCAAGATGGCAACAGTAGAGCATTAAACCAAGCCCTTTGAAAAAGGGGGCTCTGTGTGGCTGTATGAGCCTCATACCCATGAAGCCAGCCCTGCTCATTTTCCTAGATTTATGTTTAATGCATTAAAATATTTTAATGTTGTATCCTTTCTTGGATTATTGTCATGCAAGAGCTTATATGACAAATGGCCAAAAGGAAGCTTCTTGCTGTATGAAAGGCATTAATTTGTACATTTAATTCCTTGAGAAAAAAAAAACCTAAACTTTTTCTAGTATTTAATGTTAGGAAAAAATGTCTCTTTCCAAACAAATGCATACGCTTTGTTTCATTATCTCTTCCTTCATTTACAAGTACTTACTGAGTAGCCACTCTGCAAGCACTGCTCCAGACACTGGGATAGATCCATAAACAGGAGAACAGGGCAAAATCCTTGCCTTTGTGGAGTTTACAATCAGTGAGTGGAGTTATGATCAATTTCCCAAATTTTTCAGAGAAACTTTCAGTTCTGGAGACTGACAGTGTTTACAGCCTTTTCCTCCACTGTGTGTTACTACATTTTACGCACTATATTAAAGAAGCAAATAAATATTTAAAATTTTGTTTTGGTACACAGTAGGGGCGAAATGGAGAAACCACATTCTAACATATAACCCTCCCGTACCTCATAGAACTTTTTAAATGCAAGAATAAACTTCTATATAATTTGTGTGGATTATTTAGATATGAAGGAAAAACATGTTTCCACATAACTCACTGACTGTAAATAATCAGGGTTTTGTGGGCAAGTTTTAGGCTTATCTCAGTCACCTTCTATCATGACCAGGCATCAGTGTTAGGTCTAGCCCCTGATTCAATTAAAAGGTGGGAAAGGAGCAAAAAGATCTAAATGAAACTTTTTTATTGAATGTAAACACTAAATGGCAAAAGTAGAAATATTCACAGCTAACACTGTTGAAATTTCAAAAGCCCATATTCAAACAAGTATACCTGAAATGCCTTGACCTGGCTACTGACCAAGATGGTATTTATTGGAAAAACAACAGTACATTTTACCAGGGGCTTTGAGTTTTTGAATCAGACATTTTGTCATTCTGTTTCTGAATCAGAATCTGTAAACTTCCCAAAAACCAGGTCCCAGAGGGATGAAGAGGCAGAGCACAGATGGTTTTTAGGGTAGTATAACTACTCTGTGTGATATAATGGTGGATGCATGTCATAATCCATTTGTCCAGATTCATAGAAGGTACATCCCCAAGCGGGAACCTTAATGTAAACTCTGGACTTTGGGTGATAATGATGTGTCAGTGTAGATTCATCAGTTATAACAAATGTAGCAGTGCAGTGCAAGATGTTGATAATAGAGGAGGCTGGGCATCTGCAGCGGCAAAAAGTATATGGAAAATCTCTTGTGCTCAGTACTGCTGTGAACTTAAATTGCTCTAAAAATAAAGTCTATTTTTTAAAAAGCCCACATAACCCTCTCAATCCATTATATCCTTAGCCCAAACACCACTCTCATCTTTAGTTGGACTTCCAATAAAATGCAGTTTGAGGCTTACTACCCACAGGTAGCAGGCCCAGCTCAACTCTTTGGAATTTAAAACATCTCTTAATGGCTTAAAATAGCTCAAAAGATAAAGGAAACAGTGAATCAGTAGAGAATGACAAGAAAATGAATAGCTGGTGAGTGTTCCCTCTTTCAGACAATATAAAAGTACAAATTATTGAAATTGCTCCTTAAATTACCACGTCTACCATAAAACCCTTAAGAGTGGGCACAAGTGGGAATTGGGAGAGTTTTTCAAAACTGGGCTTCGTTGGGTTAGTTT
This sequence comes from Camelus ferus, assembly GCF_009834535.1. NCBI lineage: Eukaryota > Metazoa > Chordata > Mammalia > Artiodactyla > Camelidae > Camelus > Camelus ferus. Next base: position 28,743,605 of record NC_045732.1, read on the forward strand.
GTCTTAGCTTGGGCTGCCATTACAAACCATGGACTGGGTGTTTTAAACAACAGACATTATTTTTCTCACAGTTCTGGAGATTGGGGAGTCCAAGGTCAAGGTGTTGGCAAGGTAGGTTTCATTCTGAGATCTCTTCTCTTCACTTGTAGGTGGCAGCTGTCTCACTGTGTGCTCACATGACCTCTTCTTTGTGTGCTTGCTGAGAAAGTACAAGCTCTCTAGTGTTTCTTCTTGTAAGGGCACTAATCCCATCATGAGGGCCCCACCCTCATGACTTCATCTAAACCTAATTACCTCTCAAAGACCCCAGATATAAGTATCATTACACTAGGGGTAAGGATTCCAGTGTATGAATTTGGGGGTGAGACACTTCAGCCCGTAGCAGTGTTGTTCAAAGTCTGATCTCAACGCTACACATAGAAGATAAAGAAGGGAACTTTGTTTATAAAGTGCTTATTCTATTCTGGCTTTAGGTTAAGGGCTTCAGTGTACTATTTCATTTAAAAGAACAAACCACATTGGGAGGCATAGAGAGGTGAAATCTCTTTCTCCAAGTCACAAAACTAGTAAACATTGCAAAAACAGTAAACTATCCCATTTGGCCCCAGAGCTATAGTCTTTTTGCTAACCATTAGGGCTTTTCTTAGATTTCAGTATTTACTGTTTACCTTATTTCTTTAGGCCCAAAGAAAACAGGCTCACACCTCCAAGGTCACATGAAACCAATCTGAATCAGGAAGTCAATGATTTTATTTCACAGAGGGAGCTGTAGTTGGTCAAGGAGCATACATTTGTGTTTGCTCTTTAATCCATGAATGAGTTCAAGAAATTGATTTTTTAATTGCTTAGTTAACATGAAGTCAGAGTGAAGGGATTAGGATGCTCTGCAAAGGTATCTCAATACTAGCTGTTTAGCATTCTTATTCTGTTGATCATGTGATTTCTCACGTTCTTCACGTTAATATCATCTACCTTAGGGAAGTAAGAACTATATCAATCTAAATTATTGCATACAGCCAATTATAGTAGCAAAAAGAAAGAAGAAAAAGGAAAAGAAGCTCAATAACTGCTTATAGCCGGGCCACATCATTTGATATATTGTCAAATAATTTGCTACTGAACCAGAACCTATAAATGTTCTTCCTTGGGTTTGGAACCAGTGGATGCAGCCTCCAGAATTCTTACCTCTCTCCCATATTGATCCAGTACTCAGCACTTCATTGCGGCCCCCTTCTCCCATGTTGTAGTGGTACAAAGGTTGACAATTATTTTCTGTAAAGGGCCAGATAGTAAATACTTTCAACTTGGCAGGCTCTATTGATCTCTGTTGCATAAGAAAGATGTTCTCTCTTGGCCATGTGAAGATACAGCAAGAAGGTAGCCGTCTGCAAACTAGGAAGAGGGTTCTCACCAGATGCCAAATCTGCTGGCAACTTCATCTTGGACTGGACTTCCTAGCCTCCAGATATGTGAGAAAGAAATATTCATTGTTTAAGCCACCTAGTCTGTGGTATTTTTGTTATAGCAGCTCAACTGACTAAGACAACTACTGATACATGCAGCAATATGAATGGATGTCAAAAATATGCTAAGTGTAAGAAGCCAGATGCAAAAAAAAAAAGAGTACATACCAACCATGATCCCTCTACATGAAATTCTAAATGGATAAAAATTAACCTATGGAAATAGAAATCAGAAAATAGCCGTTGCTTCTTAGTAGGGTGTGGGAATAGACTGAGAAAGGGCATGAGGGTTCTTTCTGGGGTGATGGAAATATTACGGTTCTTGATATGCATTTGCCTAAACTTACTAAACAGTATACTTAAGATCTGAATGTTTCATTGTACATAAATTTTACCTCAGTATAAAAATATTAAAAATAATGTAATTACTTGATATTTTAAAAATCCCAAGATGACTGCTAGAGTTCCGACCATCACGTCTGCATTCCAGGTAGTGAAAATGAAGACAGATGGAAAGGTAAAAGGACAAAGAACACATGCCTGCTGTCTGATCATTCTTAAGGAGACTTAAAGTCGCATCAAGATCTTGCACTTAATGCTCATTGGACAATCCTAGTTAGAAGAGAAGTGAGAAAATTGACACATGCACTGTTTGGCCAAGCACATTCCAGACAGAATAAAATCTGTATTTATAGTAACAAAAACAGGGAGAAAGGGTATTGTCTATCCATTGGTAGGTTCAGCCACAGTGCAAAAAAAGTGTGTATGCACACACACAGTTTCTTACACAATCGGGATTCATGGGTCGTCACTGAATCCCATTTTATCTGAATTCTGTATTAAAAACTGCTGGTCTAGGAAGTTTGAGCAACTAGTTATTATTAAACACAGTTAATATGAACTGTGTGGATGGCAAATTCACATGCAGCAGGCATTCAAGAGATAGGAATAGGCCATGCTCACCCACCTGGAATAAATTTTGTTGCCTGTGTCTCCCAAAGGCTGCAATC
>NC_045732.1:29093393-29261447 GCF_009834535.1 Camelus ferus
ACCCTACAGGTAGCAACAGCTGAAAGCTGTAATCACTCCTAGTCCTTAAGAAAGTGGCTGGAGAAAGAAATGGACAAATATCCACAGGACAGCTTACCTTGTCTGCCTAATTTACTGGGCCCACCTCTGACAGAAATGACCTCTGGTGGGCATTTATAGGGATATAAATATCTTCAAACTTCCTTTCCATTCTGAGAAATCCATTCATATATCTCTCCCCTGTCCTCCTTATCATCAGTTTTTTAACCTTATTTGCTCTGAACAGCCAACCAACTCACTAGACAATCACCTTGACTTAGTGCAGAGCCTTATCTTAAGCTCTCTCTCCTGCTAAAGGAAGTGAATAGCTAGATTTATAACCTGAAGTTGGGCCCTCTGGGGTGGATTCCCCTTCACCAATGTCTTTCAAGGCCACTCATATGTAGGTGGCTATTGACTTCTAGCTGGTGCTAGCATGCTATGCAAATCCTTCTGTAAATCAGGCCTGAGGTTTTTACGTTTTCTGTTATCTGGTCAGAGGAAACGTCCTATGAGGCCATAAATGCAGATTAAAGGCAATATGGTGAAGCAAGAGGAGCAGGTACTGTGGGGGCATTAGCCACCCGCCTGAGCAGTTTACTTGTGCCTTTCCTGGACTCGCTTGCGTCCAGTCTTGTATGTATCATTTCTATTTTATAATGAAATGCAGCTGTGCAATCCAGTTTTATGGTAATGTGTATAAAATGATACCCAGTTCATGGTGAGCAGTTCTGTGAGGGTACAGATGGCATTTAAAGCCATGGGACAGGATGAGTCATGCAGAGAAAGAGTGTATGATAGAGAATAAGACCCAGGAGCCCAATCTTTTAGAAACTGGGAAGGAGAGGCAGAGTCAGAAAGGAGACTGAAAGGAACAAGAGTGGTAGGCTAGGGTAGTTTGGTGTTCTGGAAGTAGGTTCTGGAGATTGGAGTACACAGAAATCCAAACGGAATTTAAGTATATTTATGAGAAAGGAAGTAGAGACAATGAAGGCACACAACTCTTTCTATAACTTTTAGTGAGAATGGAACAGAAGAATGGGGCTATAAATCATTTTCTCTAAAAAAGCAATGTTTAAAGATGATACCTTTTAAAACATTTAGCTCTTGCTACAAATCACCCCAAACTTAGTGGCTTAAAAGATAGCTTTAAAAAAAGATAAATATTTATAATTTCTCGTTGTTTGGCAGGCTGTCCTGGTTAGCTTAGCTGAGGTTGGCTCATCCCAGATTGCGTCATTCACATGTCCGGTTGTTAGCTCTGTTCCAGGTAAGGAAGGGGATGACCTGGCCATGTGTCCGGCATCATCCAGCAGGTTAGCCTGGGCTCATTCACATGCTTGTGATTATAGAGCTCCCAAGAGCAATGCACAAGGACTTTTCGAGTCTTTGCTTATATTACATTTGCTATTGTCCCATTAACCAAAGCAAGCAATGCAGGCAAGCCAAGAGTCAATGTGAGAGGGAAGAAATTATTGCAGTCTTTTTTGCAAATAATCTCCCACAACTATTAATTTCTAATTATGTGAATTCATCCTCTGAGTTGCTCATGTTAGAAACCTCTGAGTTATTTTATACTTCTCTTTTTCTCTCCTAGTGTAAAATGGGAATTATTTAATTAACTAAGTAAAAATGTCTTTTGTGGAAAATCATTTTTTCTCAGTACTTTAATAATCTAAATATTATTATAAGCTTTGATCACGGACCCATTACTGTTTTAATTATATTCAGAAGCTGGAGAGAAATAACATAATTGGCAGACTGAAATATGAAATTCACTTAAATCCCTTAAAACAAAATGTGGCTTAATATCCCAGTAATACATTTCATTTTATTTGTTTTGTTACAAATATGCAAAGAGGTAATTACCACTAAGTGGTAATATTTGAACACTTGGAAAAAATATTAAGCGGTACTCCTGTCTTAGGTGATTGTGCATATACTTCTTATCTGAAGTTGGCAGCAAGTGAAATTAAATGGTTTTCCAAATGACTGCACTGTCAATCCACCTCCTTTCAGCTAATTGACTGATTTTTGTCACTGCTGCCTCCCAAGGGGTCACTTGCACTGACGTGGAGTATTGACAGCCCCATATGGGACCAAAGCTTCTACAACCTTGAGGTGGTGCAACCCTATAAGCGGCCTTTTAGAAAACACGGAACGGGGATCCTTTCCTGCCAGGAGAGGTGGAATGGGATATCCGCATGGCACTGCAGAGAGGCATATTGTTGGTCCCCATGTAAATAAGCTTTGCAACAATTCTGGGCCTCAGTTTATTCATCTGAAAAACAGGAGATTGCCTTTAAGGTCTTCTCTCAACCTGTGGCTCTGGGTCCATGTGAGAGCTCCGCTGGTACCATAGAACCCACACTCTATTGACCATAGAAATGGAGGAGGAGCCCCAAACACTGCCAATTCTGGTTAACACAGGGCGCAGGAGCAGTCACAACGACGAGCTGGTAACATGTTTACCATTCTGCAGACACAAACCTGAAGTTCAAGTGACACAAGTATAATAGTGGTGTAGGAATCCAAAGCTTCATGTTCACCAAAAGGTTCACAGTTATAGTCTGTGACCGGTGGTGGGTGATTTCATAATTGAGCCTTTAAAATTTTTTTGTTTTATTTATTATTATTTTTGGGGTGGGGATAGTTGGCTTATTTATTTTTGGAAGAGGAACTGGGGATTGAACCCAGGACCTTGTGTATGCGAAGCATGCGCTCCACTGCTTAAGCTACACCCTCTGCCGTAATTGAGCCTTGATTGTTTTTTTCTGTGCAGCATCCCTTGCGGCTGAAATGACTGCTTCCCTGCTTTCTGAAGTCCGTCAGGTTGACCAGGTCAGGAGGCAGTCTGCACCGCTTTTCGGGTCCCAGATCCCTTTAAGAATCTGTACGGTGCCAGGTGCAGTCAGTCGTCAACGTGGCGTGCACGCGGGCGTGCATGTGCACGCGCACGCGGACGCACCTCACACGTGTGAGCGACCAAGACCGCTTCCCGGGTCTCGGGCGCCAAGGGAAAGCTGCGTATCTGGCTGACCGCTCGCTCGCCGTCCTGTTTCTCACCCTCCGTCATGGCACCCCCCCTCATCACCTCAACCCCAGTGGGCACCCACGCCAGTCAGGCCACTCAACGAGAGAGTAAATGCTCATCTGCAGGTAAATTCCACATCCCCTTAAACTTACCTCCCTCACGTCTCTTTTCCTTCACTCTCTTTTGCACTGAGTAAACAATCTAGCGCTGCGTTAGAGATTTGAGATAAACTGGGGGTTGCAAGTCTCACAGTCTTTAGAGCTGAGTCCTAAACTTTTGTCTGAAACACCCCTGTCCCTTCCTTCCTCCCTCCCTGACTGCTAATCTTAAATGCATGTAGAACAAAGAGCCCTCTAGTCGCTGACTTCCAGAACTTTTACCTGACCACTTATGGCGTTTTCAAATCGGTGTTCCCGACTCCTCTCCAGGTGAGCAGCTAAACAAGAGCTGTGGTTCTCCTGGGGAAAGCGGAGTCCGTCAGGAGTACTTTAAACTGCAAGTAGCATAAAACCTGTCTTACAGCAGCTTAAATAAAAATGGGGCTAATTTTTCTCTCATTACGAAGTCAGAATGTAGATGGCTGCTGGCGTCGATCCAGCAGCTCAAGAACTTTGGAGCCAGCATCTCTATAATCATTTGAGCTTTTACTCATGTTTGATTTTTAAGTCTTTCCCCCCAGCTTTATTGAGATATGATTGACATGTAGCATTGTGGAAGTTGTAGGTGAACCACGTGATGACTCGATAGACTTATATATTGTGAAGTGATTACCACAGTATGGTTAGTTCACTCCACCTAATTACCATTTCTTTTCTGTGTGAGAACATTTAAGATTTACTCTCTTAGCAGTTTTCAAGTATATACTACAGTATTGTTAACTATAGTCACCATGCTGAGTATTAGATCCTTAGAACTTACTCATTTTATAACTGGAAGTTTATGCCCTTTCACTGATACCTCCCCATTTCCTCCACCCACCAGCCTCTGGCAACCACCATTCTTCTGTCTGCTTTTAAGAGTCCAACTTTTTAAAATTTCACATACAAGTGAAATCTTACAGTATTTGTCTTTCTCTGACCTATTTCACTTAGCATAATGCTCTCAAGTTCTGTCCATGTTGTTGCAAATAGAATTTCCTTTTTTCTCATGGCTGAGTAATATTCCATTGTGTGTGTATGTCTGATATGTATATGTATATATATATATATATATATGCTGAATTTTCTTTATCCATTCGTCTGTAGAAGAATGCTGCATTGAACATGGGAATGCAGATATCCCTTTGAGACCCTGATTTCATTTCCTTTGGATATATACTCATAAGTGGAATTGCTGGATCAATGGTAGTTCTAGTTGTAATTTTTTGAAGACCCTGCATACTGTTTTCCATAGTGGCTGCATCAATTTACATTCCCCCATGCAGTGTACAAGTGTTCATTTTTCTCTTCTTCCATGTCAACAGTTGTTATTTCTTGTCTTTTTATTATCACCATTCCTACAGATGTGAGGTGATACCTCACTGTGATTTTGAATTGCATTTCTCTGATAATAAGTGATGTTGAGCATCTTTTCCATTTACCTGTTGGCCATTGTATGTCTTCTTTGTAATAATGTCTATTCAGTTCCTCTGACCATTTTTTAAAAAAATTTTATTTAAAAATTTTTAAAAATATTTTTAAATTTTTTAGTTGAAATATAATCAGTTTACAATGTTGAATCAATTTCTGGTGTGCAGCATGTTTCAGTCATGTATATACATACATATATTCCTTTTCATAATCTTTTTCATTATAGGTTACTACAAGATATTATAGTTCCCTGTTCTATACAGTATAAACTTCTTGTTTATCTGTTTTATATATGGTAGTTCATATCTGCAAATATCGAACTCCCAATTTATCCCTTCCCACCCCCTTTCCCCCCGGTCGCCGAAAGTTTGTTTTCTATGTGTATTGAGCCTGTTTCTGTTTTGCAAATAAGTTCATTTGTGTCTTTTTTTTTTAAGATTCCACATTTAAGTGACATCATATGGTATTTTTCCTTCTTTCTGTCCTCTGCCCATTTTTAAATTAGATTTTTTTCTATTGAGTTCTATGAGGTCCTTATATAGTTTGGGTATTAACTCCTTATAAGATATATGGTTTGCAAACATTTTCTCCTATTTAGCAGGTTTTCTTTTCATTTTGTTGATTGTTGTCCTACTTATTTATTTTTGCTTTTGTTGCTTGTGCTTTTGGTGTCATATCAAAAAAAAAATTGTCGCCAAGACCAATGTCAAGGAGATTTTTCCCTATTTTTAATTCTGGGAATTTTGTGGTTTCAGGTCTTATGTTTAAGTCTTTAATCCATTTCCAGTTAACTTTTGTGAGTGTTGTAAAATGGGGTCCAGTTTCATTCTTCTAGTGTGATTATTCCATTTTCCCAGCACCATTTATTGACGAGACTATCCTTTCCTCATTGAGTGTTCTTGGATCTCTTGTCAAATATTAATTGAGCATACCTGATTAGGTTGATTTCTGGGCTCTCAGTTCTGTTTCATTGGTCTATTTTTCTGCCACTACCATACTTTAAAAAAATTATTATAGCTTTGTAATATAGTTTTTAAAAATTAAAGTATAGTTGATTTACAATGTTTCAGGTGTGCAGTAAAGTGATTCAGTTATACATATATATATGTATATATATTTGTTTTCAGATTCTTTTCCATAATGGGTTAGTTTCCTGTGCTATACAGTAGGTCCTTCGTGTTTATCTATTTTATATATAGTAGTGTATTTGTTTTTGACTATTATGTTAATTTTTTAAATTGAAATATAGTTGATTTACACTGTGTTAGTTTCTGCCATTTGCAGCAACATGGATGGACCTAGACATTATCGTACTAAGTGAAATATGTTAATTCTTTAGAATCTGATTCTTTTTTTTCTAATTTTTCAGTTTTATTAGGTAGAATTGTTACACTTTGGCTGCACATATACAATATACTGCATGTAAATACATATACACAATATACTGCACATGTTTTTAAAAATTTATATACATATACTATTCATTGTTTCTAAGAACGTTTAGAGCTTTAGGTTTTTAAAGTAGTGCATTTGTTAATCCCAAATTTCAAGTAACCATAAATTTGTTTTCTATGTCTGTGAGTCTATTTTTGTCTTGTAAGTAAGTTTATTTGTATCATTTTTTTTAAGATTTCACATATAAGTGATATCGTATGATATTTGTCTTTCTCTGTCTGATTTACTTCACTTAGTATGATATGTATGTATGTATATACCACATCTTCTTTATCATTTTGTCTGTCGATGAACACAGGTTGGTTCCATGCCTTCGCTATTGGAAATGGAGCTGCTGTGAACTTTGGGGTGCATATATCTTTTTGAATTAGAGTGTTCATCTTTTCTGGATATATATGCCCAGGAGTGGAGTTACTGGATCATATGGTAACTCTATTTTTAGTTTTTAAAGGAACTTCCATACTGTTCTTCATAGTGACTGCAGCAATTTACATACCCACCAACAGTATAGGAGGGTTCCTTTTTCTCCACACCCTATCCAGCATTTATTATTTGTAGACTAATTTTTAATGATGGCCATTCTGGTGTGAGGTGATACCTCACTGTAGTTTTGATTTGCATTTCTCTAATAATTAGTGATGTTAAGTATCTTTTCATGTGCCTTTTGACCCTCTGTGTTTCTTCTTTGGATAAATGTTTATTTAGGTTTTCTTCCCCTTTTTTGATGGTTTTTTTTTTTTGATACTGAGCTGTTTGTATGTTTTGAATATTAATCCTTTGTCAGTTACATGGTTTGCAAATATTTTCTCCCATTCTGTAGGTTGTCTTTCCATTTTGTTTATGGTTTCCTTTGCTGTGCAAAAGCTTTTAAGTTTAATTAGGTCTCATTTATTTTTGCTTTAATATAGTTTCAAATCAGGAAATGTGATGCCTCCAATTTAGTTCTTTCTTGGGATTGCTTTTAGTATTCAGGATCTTTTCGGGTTCCATACAAATTTTAAGGTTATTTTTTCCACCTTTAAAAGTTGTGAGTCACTGTATTTTACACCTGTAATTTACATAATGCTATATATCAACTATACTTCAGTTAAAAATAAATTTAAAAAAAGATTGTTTTTTCTGTTTCTGTGAAACTTGCCATTGGAATTTTGATAGCGGTTGCATTGAATCTATAGATGGTTTTGAGTAATATGGACATTTTAACGATATTAATTCTTCCAATTCATGAACATGGAATATCTTTTCTTTTATTTGTGTCTTCTTCAGTTTCTTTCATCAAAGTCTTGTAGTTTTTAATGTACAAATCTTTTACTTCCTTGGTTAAATTTATTCCTAAGTATTTTATTATTTTTGATGCTATTATGAATGGGATTGTGTTCTTTATTTCTTTTACAGGTATTTCTTTGTTCTTGTATTGATATGCAACTGATTTCTGTATGTTGATTTTGTATCCTGGTACTTTCCTAAATTAGTTCATTAGTTCTGACAGTTTTTTGGTGGTGTCGTTAGGGTTTTTTATATATATATAATCATATTATCTGCAAAGAGAGACAGTTTTACTTCTTCCTTTCTGATTTGGATGCCTTTTATTTCTTCTTGCCTAATTCCTCTGGCAAGGACTTCTAGTATTATGTTGAATAGGAGAGGTGATAATGGGCACCCTTGTCTTGTTCCTGATTTTAGAGGAAAAGCTTTCAGCCTTTCACTGTTGAGCTATGATGTTAGCTGTGGGTTTGTCATACATGGCCTTTATTATGTTGAGGTATGTTCCTTCTATATCCAACTAGTTGAGTATTTTTTTAATCATAAAAGAATGCTGTATTTTGTCAAATACTTTTTCTGCATCTATTGAGATGATCATATGATTTTTATCTTTCATTCTGTTAATGCGGTATATCATATTTATTGATTTGCATATGTCAGACCACCCTTGCAGCCCAGGGATAAATCCCACTTGATCATTTTGTATGATCCTTTTAATGTACTGTTGAATTTGGTTTGCTGATATTTTGGTTGAGAATTTTTACATCTATATTCATCAAATATTGGTCTATACCTTTCTTTTCTTGTAATGTCCTTATTTGGCTTTATCTTGGTAATGCTGGCCTTGTATGATGAGTTTGGGGTGTGTAATCTCCTCTTCAATTTTTCTTAAGTGTTTGAGAAGGGTTGGCATTAATTCTTTAAGTATTTGGTAGAATTCACCAGGGAAACCATCTGAGCCTGGGCTTATCTTTGTTGGGAGATTTTTGATTACTGATTCAATCTCCTTACTTTTATTGGTCTGATAAGATTTTCTGTTTCTTCATGATTTAGTCTTGGTAGGATGTATGTTTTTAGGAATTTATCCATTTCTTATCAATTATCCATTTCATTGACATATAATTGTTCATAATAGTCTCTTATGATGTTTTGTATTTCTGTATCAGTTGTAATGTCTGTTCTTCCATTTCTGATGTTCTTTATTTGAATCTTCTTTTTTTTCTTAGTCTAGTTCGTAATTTCATTTGTCTTTCTGGTCTCTAGTTTGTTAATTTTTGCTCTGATTTTTGTTACTTCCTTTCTTCTACTAACTTTGGGCTTAGTTCGTTCTTTTTTCCCTAGTTCCTTGAAGTGTAAGATGAGGTGGTTTATTTGAGAACTTTCTTTTTTCTTAAAGGAGGCTTTATTACTTTAAGTTTTCCTCATAGAACTGCTTTTGCTCCATCCCATATGTTTTGGTTTGTTGTGTTTCCGTTTTCATTTGTTTCAAGGTATTTTCTGATTTCCCTTTTGATTTTTTCTTTCACCCATCATTTGTTTACAAGTGTGTTAAATTCCACATATTTGTGAATTTTCCAGTTTTCTTCTTCTTATTGATTTTAGTTTCATACTATTGTGATCAGAAAAGATACTTGGTATGATTTCAGTCTTCTTAAATTTTCAGAGACTTGTTTTGAGGCCTAGCATATGATTTATCTCCAGAAGATGTTCAGTGTGCACTGAGAAGAATGTGTATTCTGATGCTGCTGGATGGACTACTCTGTATGTGTCTGTTAGGTCAATTTGGTTTAAAGTATAATTCCAATCCAGTGTTACCTTACTAATTTTCTGTCTAGATGATCTATTTGTTGTTAAGAGTAGGGTATTGGAGTCCCCTACTATTATTTTATTGTTGTTTATTTCTCCCTTCAGATCTGTTATTTTTTGCTTAATGTATGTAGGTGCTGCAATGTTGGGTTCACATATATTTGTGATTGTTATGTCCTCTTGATGAATTGACCTCTTCATCATTATATAATGACTTCCTTTGTCTCTTGTTACCATTTTTGGCTTAAAGTCTATTTTGTCTGTTATAAGTATAGCTACTTCTGCTCTCGTTTGGTTTCCACTTGTATTGGATATCTTTTTATCCCTTCACTTCGGGCCCATGTGTGTCCTTGAAGCTTAAGTGAGTTTCTCATAGGCAATATATAGTTGTGTCTGGCTTTATTTTTTGATCTTTCCAGCCATTCTTTGCCTTTTGATTGAATAATTTAATTCATTTACCTTTAGGATAATTATTGATAAGTAAGGACTTACTAATGCTATCTTATTAATTGTTTTGATTTTTAAAAAATCAGGTAAATTGCAGATCTTCATGTCTTTGGGGTTGGTTACTGAAAGATTATTGTGATCCTTTGGTGGTGTCATGTTTCCTTCAATTTTCATGTTCCTTGAATTCTGGCATTGCTCTCTTCCCTTTTGAAGTAGCAGTCATCTCCTCCAGTCTTTACTAACTATCTTCAGGAGAGCTATACCTTCTGTCAGTCCTGCTAGGGATTCTGAGGCTTTCCCAGATCTTCTATGGTTACACCTGCTCCATGATTCTTGCTCTGTCTTGTGGCAAAATTCTTAAGCTTGTATGCCCTCTATCCGTTCTGCAGCACACCAAGCCGAGTGCTGACAGCCTCCCTTTTGCTTTCCCAAGAGTGAAGCTAAAGCTCAAGTTTGTGGTTTCTCTCTGGCCTGCAGATTTGGGCAGGCTTTCTGCATGATGCTCAGTAGCCACCTGCCAAAGCTTGGTCTTGCTGATTGGGAGCATGCAGAGGGAGGTGTGTGTGGGTGAGGCACAGAGCACTAGGTGTACCCATGGGTCCTTTGGGAGTATCTGCTCATGAGGTGTTGTTCCCAGCTGTTCATGGGTGGACTTCTTGATGGAGTCCTTGACGCAGTTAATAGGATCTGTATCCCTTTAATGCCCTCTGAGTGTCCTATCTGCCACTTTCTCAGTCTCTTCCCACCCCCCAGTCATGCAGGGGGCTCAGTAATCTGGATGGGGTGCACACATGAGAGAGAAATAGGCCTCTTTTGTGTTATCCCACACAGTTGGGGAATCTGGGAGCTCACTAAGACTCGCTGCGAGAGAAATCATGGATCCAGAAGGTTTCTGTTGGCACTGAGCTGTGACACCTTGGGAAGGGGCGATGCACTTAAGGTTAAATTGTTCCTCTTACCCTCTCCAATACATTCAGATTTGTATTTTTTGCTCCACTGGTGTGCTGGAACTTCTCTGCTGGAAACCTGGCCCTCCAAAAAGGCTCTCTTGTCCGTTGGTGATTGTCTAAGACTGTGTTCTCTAGGGGTTTCCAAACCATGGCCAAGAGGGGCAGAAGCTTGCTTACGGGTCACTGCAGGGTCCACATCTAAGACCAATGTCTGTTGCTTATTACCTGGTGCATGGATATATAAGACACCTCCCAAGTCCCTTGGCATCTGATGCTGGATAACACAGCTCCCACAAAGGCACTTTTGTCACATATAGATGCCAAGTTGTTTTTGTTGAAAGGGAATTTGAATAAAGGACATCTTATTCAGCCATGTTGCTGACATCACTTGTGACTTTTTATTGTTTAAAAATGGCTATCTCAGCTCCACATTTTCAGTAGACCCAGTATGGTTTGTGCAGTAGATCTAAAAGTTAACAGTTTCCATAACAGGGTTTCCCAAACCTGAGTGACCATGGGCAAGCATACATTGCAATTTCATGTTTGATATCAATCAAATACTGAAACAAATAAATGTGTAATTATAAATTGTGGCAAATTATCTGAAGAGGATTCAATAAAGTATTTAAGGACTCCAGTGTCATCTGTAAAGTTGGATAAATACTGTCTGTCTCAAGGATTAAATGAGATGATGCATGAAAAGCACTTTGCATAGCATCTGTTATTCAGTAAGTGCTCAACAAATATGAGCTATTTTGATATTAGTATATTTTGGCCATGTAATTCCAACCTATAAATTATATCTTGCCATATATCAAACTATTACTGATTTATAGTAATGGATGCTTCTTAGCAATTATGGCCCATTATTGTTATTTATCACAGTTAATTCACCAACTTATTATTCTCCCCTTACACAAAAAAGAATTAAGTGGGTGTAGGTTCTGTGTCCTAATACAAGCATATATGGTTTCTTCCTCTGCAAATTAATCACAGGGTTCTGTTAACTCTGTTGCTGTTAGAGAGAATTGGCAAACAAATTATGTGATGTTATTTGCGTTATTTTCTGTCACAATACTAAGAAGTTACAATATTTATGTCATGGAAAGATCAGATTGACATCTAAATCATTTTTGCCAGTTTTTACTATTACTTATTTACTTAGGTCCCTTTTAGTCTTCCCAGTCATCCTGCAAAGCCTTACTATCTTGATTGACTTCAGTTTGATGCAAGTCTTTCCTCCACTTGGCAAGCATTCTTCGCACATGGTACTAGGAGGGAGGCTGCTGTCACGGGCAGCCTCTGTGCCATTCTAAGAGCATCCCTGTGTGACTGGGTGGGGCCACAGTGCCTGTCTCTGAGGAGGAAAGAATGGAGTTTCCCTCCAGAATGTGGTGCGGAGTCAACCATGGACTTGTGCAGGAATGTGTCTCTGGTCTCTTCTCCTGTCCACCTCTGCTCATGAATTTGCAGGCAATAAAGCAGCTCAGAGAGCCATGTGATCCAGTATTTCAGGCTTGCAGGGCTTTGAAGTTCATTTTGTCAACCTCCTCGAAGTCCACTTAGATCCCTTCTATAGTATTTTCATATCAAGTGGCCATTCAAATACATCTTTCTGCTTAGAGGAGCGAGCGTTCCATCTATCTGAGGAGAACCTGATGAAGAGTTTTAGGTGCTGCCTTAATTAAGTGGCATCAACATGTCCTTGAAAGACCTTTATAAACTGTGACATAATTTAGGGAAGGATTCTCCTGGTCTGTCATAAAACTGAAGATGGGACAGTATCTCCTAGAGAATAATAATTATAAAACAATAATAGTTAAATTTATTAAACCTTTAATAAATACCAATCCCGCACAGTGAAAGGTAAAGTAAGCTGTTCACCTACTGACTCATGTAATTTCGGCTGTTAACGTGTGCAGGAGGTACCAGTATTCCCAGACGGGCAAGCTGAAGCTTGGAGAAGTTGCAAATGTTGTCTAAGAAACTACTGTGGAGGCCATATGATCACTGATTTTTTCCAAAAATAATGTGTGTCTATGTATAAGTATATGTATATGTATATATACTTCTTTAGAGTCTACAAGCTTGTTTGTCTTGCATTATTTACATTTAATTTTCCTCCTCACATGCTCCTGAGAGTCTGCTCCAGACATTTTTCCTGCCGTCTATTTTTGCACCTTTCATCAGAGAAACTGGAAAGCGTTATCTTTAGAACATTATCCACATCGTAGAAACAAGGAATTTGAGTTTGGGTCTAAACATTACCTCTGTAATTTGTTATGGCCCAAAGAAAGTTTCTTATCTGGGTAAATAGTGGGAAAGAAGTAGATAATCTCTGGTATTCCCAAGGAGCCCTTCACATGGTTAGAAACTAAGACACTCAGCATCAACCATGTCCTCAGTGCCCCGCCCCTCCTCACTGAAGTCACACTGAAGCCTGGAGCTGGGAGGTTCCTTCCTGGCCACTAGAGGCCAGCAGGCCACAGCCGGGAACCTGCGAGCTGGCACGTGCTGCTTCTGACATGATGAGGCCGGTTCATTCAAAATGAGGAAAATGATGCTAGAATGTTTTTAGGAGGAAAGACATATAGTTTCAGTGTGTACCACTGAGATGCCTCTGGTTTTTAAGGCTTCCCAAGACTTCCATGAAAGTCAGTCTTAAGCAAATTAATCAAGTAGAGAATGTGTCTTTGGGGTGTCTCTCTGCGTTTTCTAAAAGCCCCATGCGTTCCTTTTCAGCATAATGCTATCCTTCGTCCCCACTGCTGTTTGAAATAAAAAAACACCTTTGAACGTTCTTCCTCCACTCCCGCGCATAGAGTTGTTTGATTTCCCAAAAGCAATCATGAATGTTTCGCTCCTTTATCACTTCTCTTGAGGCTAAACGGTCTGTGTCTCCCTGTCTCTTTCTGTTGCTTTCTCCTTTCTTGCTGCTGTGTTGAACTTCTAGAAGGGAATAGAAGGAGGCTACCGTGGCCTCAGAGAAGAAGGGACAGCATGGGAGATAGGGCTTTCCCCGGCTCAGCACTGTAGTATACTGCTCTGGGGTTCCTACAGCTAGACAGAGGGGCCCCTCTTCAGTGTTTGTCCTCTGAATTTGAAAGGATGTTCTCTTTGAGAATATACACTTAGAAAATATATACGGAAGTATTTAGGGTACGGGGCCACAACGCATACAATTCAGTCTCAAATGGTTCATTATGTATTCTTTGTTTTGCATTCTTTTTAAGAACAGCTTTATTGGTATGTAATTTATATACCATAAATTTTGCCATTTTAAACTACTCAGTTCAGTGGATTTTTGTAACTCTGAATAAGAGTTGTACAACCGTCCCCAAGAAACCCTCTCCCTGCTAGCAGTCACTCCCCATCCTCCCTGTTCCCAGCCCTTCCACCCCCGGCCACCACCAGTCTCCTTTCTGTCTGGATTTACTAGTTCTGGGTGTCTCCTCTCAGTGGAGTCATCCGACTCGACTTGCGCCCCTTTGTTGCCGGTCTCATCCATGGGGTGGGTGTGAACTGTGGGTTCTATCAGATTGACTAGGCTGCTTTCCACTCCTGGTTTGCTGAGAGTTTTTGTCAGGAATGGGTGTTGGATTTTGTTTTTTCTGCCTCTGTTGAGATGATCATGTGGTTTTTGTGTTTTACTTTACTGATACAGTGGTGTGTTATGTTGATTTCTTAATGTTAAACAAACCTTCCCGGGAAAAATCCCAGCTGGTCATGGTATATAATCATTTTTATGTTGCTGCATTTGGCCCCCTAGTATTTTGTTAAGGATTTTTGCAGCTGTATTTATAAGGGATACTGACCTGTGTTTCTTTCTTCGTAATGTCTTTGGTATTGGTACAAGGGGAATACTGGCCTTTTTCATTGTGTGGAATAGTTTGTGAAGGATTGGTATTTTTTTTCAACATTTGATAGAATTCACCAGTGAAAACATCTGGGCCTAGATTTTTCTTTGCTTGAAGTTGTTTATTTACCAGCTCAGTCTTTTTACTTGTTATACATCTTCAGATTTTCTGTTCCTTCCTGAGCCAGTTTTGGGACTTTGCGTCTTTCTAGGAATTTTTCCTCTTGATCCTGGTTACCTAGTTTATTGGCAAAGGTATGTTCATCGTATTGGTTCAGTATATATTCTTACACAGAGAGAGAGAAAGCCAGAGACAGAGGATGAGAGTACAAATGATAAAGCAAACGAGGCAAGATGTTAACAATAAGTGCCTCTGGATAAAGGGCAAGCTGTTCTGTGTGCTATTCATGTGCTTGTAATTCTTTTGTATGCTTGAAACTACCTCCAAATAAAATGCTAAACGTAAAATGTTGAAACTCTTTAAAGTGAAGTTCTTGTGTGCAATCACCTACTTTTTAAACCACGCTGTCCACTTTTCCGTGAGATGTGGCTTCGGGGTGACCTTGACACCCCTGAGCTGATGGAGGGCGCGGGGAGCGAGGAGCTGAGGCCCAGGAAGAACCCGTCCTAGGCCTGCCCCCTCCAGCCCCCTTTCTCACCCCCTCAGTGGTCCACGCCTCAGGGAATGGGCCATCCCGCCTCCCCCCTGCTCCCTCCAGCCATGTAGACGTGGGTGGAGCGCTTGCACTCCCAGCACGTGCTCTGTCTCTTCTCTACAGGTGTTTGCTTTGACTGCCTTCACAAGGCAGCGGCCGTGCAGCAAACCCAGCAAGGCACCGATGTGAAAGGGCTCCCTGAAAGGCAGTTGGTACCACGTTCTTTTTTCAGGCGCTTGTTTTTCTGCCGTCACCGTCTGGCAGAGTGACCAAGGAGATATAATTTAGACGGGAGAAGGTGGTGGAGGCTAGGGCCGGGGTGTGGAATATTGCAAAACTAGCCATCGATTTTCCCCATCCCTTTCTGCTTGCCCCTGTTCGATGTGGCCTTGCAGATCCTTCCATGCAGAGGTGGCCTTTATTTCACCGCCTCCTGCATCTGGGCTGGCTTTGTGACCCAGCAACCTGACCCACAATCCTTGGAAGGCTTGGTCTGCGGGGAAGGCTAACTGCAATGGGCCGTCCGCAACCAGCAGGAGTGACGTAGTTGGACTGTGAGGCCGTTACTGCAGCCTCAGGCCAGACAGAAAACCGCCTGGCTTACTGGAGTACAAGCCTTCCCGTGGCTTCCCTCTTGATCAGCTGGGCCCCAGCCAGTTGTTATTGGCCGAGATAAAGAACAGGCAAGTGCTGTGGCATGGAACATTATGATAAATTTATTTCTAAAATTTCTACTTGATCTGACCTAGTATGCTTCCTCTCTAAGGCTGGAAAATCATCACTCTGAAAGGAATAGTCCATTTTTTCATTATAAGCTGCTATTCTCTTTAAGAAACCAAACAGTTAAAATTATATGTGGCCTGCTTGTCTTGAAGACAGGTTCTATCTGGAGTGTGATATCTTTATCAAGAAGTAGTCAAGATGTAGATGAGTACCAGAGGGGAGAACACCCCTCCGCTGTATATTTCATGATAGCAATGGCCCCATCTATCTCCAGAGAGGAAAGGAGGTGGCAGCTGGAGAGGGTTTTGTAGTTCTGTGAATAAAGGTTTATTACTTTCCTCTACCTTCCATCAATCAGCTCAATGTTAGGAGAACTAAAAAGGAAAAAGCAAACCTAATCTTTGTGTCTGCTCATAAAATAAAATGGGCAGAATATTTCCTCATTCCTGACCTTGAAAGTAACTTTTTCAAAGTTGGGTAAAACCAGGGAACGTTATTTGATTACACTCAGAAACTGGAAGAGAAGATTTGTAACTTGTAACCTCAGCTTAGACATTTTTCTGCTGTCACAGTTCAAGTTAGCGAATGTTTGTGAATATCTACTCAGTGTAGGGAGCAAGGCTGATGAAGCAGAGAACGCAGAGATGGACAAGATCCAGTGTCTGCCCTCCCAAGACTCACAAAACAACAGAGAGCAAGCAACATACAACTAAAATTTGCAACAGAAGATGTTGGAATCAATGTCAGATGAATGAAGAAACAGGGATGGGACAGATTAATTCCAACTTTGGGGTCAGGACAATTAACAGAGTAGGTGGACTCTGCGAAGGAACTTGGCTTGAACTTGGTGGGGAAGTTCACTCCTGAGAGATGGGAGAGCTGGAGCTGATATCTTGGATCAAGAGGTGGAAGTTGTATCTTTAGGAAGCCCCGGACTTTCTACCCTTAGACTATTAAATGAAAGAGAAACCAATTTACATCTTGTTTAGGCCACTGTTTAAAAAAAAAGTGGTGGGTGGAGGTGTTCAAAAAGGTACAAACTTCCAGTTATGAAATAAATAAGTCCTGGGGATGTAATGTATAGTGTGGTGACTACAGTTAATAATACTGTATTGCATATTTGTAAGTTGCTAAGAGGGTAGCTCTTAAAAGTTCTCATCACAAGAAAAAAACTTTTGAAACGAAATATGGGGATGGATGTTAACTAGACTTATTGTGATGATCATTTTGCAATATATACAAATAACCAATCATTATGTTGTATACCTGGAACTAATATAAGGTCATATGTCAATTATACCTCAATAAAGTGGTGGTGGGAAGAGGGTTTGGCTCAGTGGTAGAGCATGTGCTGAGCATGCACAAGGTCCTGGGTTCAATCCCCAGTGCTTCTGTTAAAAAATAAGCAAATAAATAAATAAACCTAATTACCTGCCCCTCACCAAAAAAAGTGGTGGGGAGGGAATTCTAAACAAAGAAGAAGACATAAGCAAAAGTAGAAAACTAGAAAATGTGTTAAGCAGAACAGAAATGGCAGAAGTCCATTAAAGACTAGGTGGGTGGTGGGGACAGGGCGTGGAAAGGGGAAAGTGAAGAAAAGCTTGTTGGAAAGGTGGGTGAGGGTAGCGTAAAGGAGGACCCGCTTGTGTGCTTCAGACTATATTTGGAAACAAGTTTCCCCACAGAGAATTTTCGTTGCTACTGCCAGGGGCGTGGGAGCACTAGCAACTCAGGGTCCCTCAACCCAGTTTTAGTGCAGAAACTTCTGACTCTCTTGGATGACTTGAGTCTGGGCTGCAAGTTCATGGTAGGTTTGCTTCTGGCTTATGCTGATGCCTAGAGTGGTTTACCAGGGTCCTCCCTTTTGGACTCTGACTTTTCTCTTCCAAGCCCCGAGAATCTGTTAAAGTGTAATTCGCTCTCTCAGCTGCCTGGTCAGGGTGAACAATGGCCCCGTAGAGCGAAGGCAGCTTAGATGCTGCTGTCAGTTTCCTGAATTTCCTCTCAGGTTAGTCTCTCATTACAGTTTTGTTACCTCCTTGATGCTTTTAAGAAGACTTTAAAAAGATTTTGTCCAGCTTTTTCGTCTGGAGAATTATAGTGAATTACCTAGTTCTCCTTACTGGGTGTGAAACTGCAGCTGAGTTGCTACTTTACATTTATGATAAAAATCTGAAGTGGACTCTCAGCCCTGCTGAACAATCCTAATACATTCGGTAGGTAATTCACTCCCTCTTTTTCTGAGATAATGAATTTATACCTTCTTTCACCTCAAATGTTCAGCACCCTTTCCTGCCGCCTCTCTGTCAGCTGGTGCTCTCAGTTTGAATTACTGAAATATTAGAAGCAAAACGAAGAGAATGGCTTAGTCGCTCCACTCCTTGTCACCAGAGCTGCAGCTCTACCTGTGTGTTCTTCCTGTACCGTGGATGAAATGTCTGAACTCCCACTAGGATCAGGTGGTCTCAGTATCACTGCATCCCGTCCCCTTCTGCCTTCTCAGGGATTTTCTCCTGTCTCCTGTATCATTCCTTTTTTCTTTTCCTACTGCATCATCATAAAAACATACTTACCACATATTTAAAATGTCTCCTATGAAAAAAAAAGCCCCAACTATATCTTAACCACATATCCCCTTCAGCTAAGCAAAACTCCCTGAAGGAGTCCTCTCTTACTTGAGTCTGTTTTCTTACTCTCCTACTCTCATCAGCAGATCCCACTGATGTTTTCTTCCCCAGCGCTCTGCTGAAATCTCTCCTGTCATGGCTGCTCATGACCTCTAGCTTGTTAAATTCAAAGGTCAGTTCTCAAGCTGCTTTTAACATAGTTGGTCTCTCTTTCTTGTCTTTTAACTTTTTATTCTAAAATCATGTAAAACTTACAGAAAGATTGAAAGAGTGAACACAATCTCCCATACATCCTTCCTTCACTCAGCTTACCAATGGCTAACAGTTTGCCACGTTGGCTTTGTTACTCATATTCTCTCTCCCATCCCCATTCCTTTTTCTCCTCCTCCTCTTTCCCTCCTCCTCCCCATCCTCCCTCTTCCTCTTCCTCCTCCTTCTCCCTTTCTCTCTGTGTCTCTCTTTCTCCTTTTCTTGCAATGTATATCTGAGTAAGTTGCAGACATCATGCTCCTTTGCCTCTGAACACTTCAGCAGGGCATATTTCCTAAGGACAAGGACATTCACTTGCATAGTCATGTTATAATAATCAGAAATCATAATAATACAATTCTATTATCTAATCAACAGACTTTATTCAAATATTGCCAATTGCCCCAATGATGATTTTTGTAGTATTTTTTTTTCTGGTTTAGGATCCAATTCACCTTTCATTTCATTTTCATGTTTGTTTAGCCTCCTTTATTCTGGAGTGGTTCCCCAGCCTGTCTTTGACTATCATCACCTTGACATTTTTAAAAAGTAGAGGCTAGATATTTTGTGGAATGTCCCTCAATTTGGGTTTATCTGATGCATCCTTATGATTAGATTCACTTTATACATTTTTGACAGGAATACTGCATAGGTGATCTTGTATCCTTGGTTCATCATAAGAGGCACCTAATGTCAGTTTGTCTCATTCTTAGAGCAAAATGATGGCTTTTGAAGTCATCCTCCCATTTAAATTTATTAGTTGGTATTAGCATGAAAGAAAGAGCTCTATCTATGTATCTATCCAGCTACCAATATCATAGGTTTTTATTCAGTGGGTTATGAGCCATTGCTATCATGATATATTCTGACATTAAATTGTCCCAGATTTACCCAGTGGAATCCTTTTTAGGCTGACTCCTATGTTTGATGTAGACTGTATTTTTCTGAATATTTTCTTAATTTCTGGCACACACACACAAAATAATGTTTCAGGCTCAGCTTATAATTTCTGAGTCCTAGCTCTGGAATCAGCCATTTGTCTAAAGATCCTTGATTCCTTTTAGTGAAAAATGATACTTAGAAACAGAGATTTGGTAGTAGGTGCTCTCATTGCTGTTGTGGTGCTTTGCTTCCCTTACAGTGGACAGAGCAACAAAAGAATTGGAGTTCATTCCAATTTACCATCAAAGTATCCTTCCTAGTCTTTACTCAATCCATATTTATATCTCTCTTCTTCAATACCGAGGAACCTGGATCCTAGTATCGTTAGTGTATTTACTCATACGCTTAACCCTACAACACACGTTAAAAATTTTTGGAATTGCAAACCCACACCATTAAGAAAAACAAAATGATACCCATCAACTAAAGTTCAAGTTTTGTTTGCAGTTCTTTTTGTCTTTAGACTGAAGATAAATTGTCAAAGTACTACATTCAAAAGTTGTCATCCCCTCTCAACTCTGTTCAGTGAAGCCACTTTGATAGCTCAAAATCAGCCACAAGAGAAGTATTTACACCTTGGAGATTGGCAAATGCTACAAATAAGGGCTTTTCCCCTCCAGAGTGACATTTATTAAATATTTTCCAGGATACTACTCACATAATTCCCTCACATCTTCAGGCCAAAACTTTTAAGAGTTACCTTTGATTATTCTTTTTCTTACATCTCTTAAATAATCCATCAAATTATGTCTATAATCTGTCCACTTCTGTTATAGGCTGAATGTTTGCATCTTCCCTAAAATTTATATGCTGAAGCCCTAACCCCCAATTTAGTGATATGAGAAGGTTGGGCCTTTGAGAGGTAATTATGTTTCAAGGCCATGAGAGTGAAGCCCCCATTACAGGATTAATGCTCTTATAAGAAGAGAAAGAGACTCCAGAGTTCTCTCTGTGCATACACAAAGAAGAGGTTATGTGAGTCCACAGTAAGGTGGCGGCTATCTATAGGCTGGGATGTAGGCTCTCACCAAGAACCAAATCTGCGGTCACCTTGGTCTTGGACTTCCCATCTGTGAGAAATAAATATCTGTTGTTTGAGCCACCCAGTCTATGATATTTTATTATAGCAGCCTGAGCTAACACAAGTTCTTACAGCTCATATCCTCTTCTAGCTGCTGGATCTCTCACCTAAACCACTGTAATTCCTTCTGATCTAGTCTCTCTGCTTCTGCCACTACCCACCTACAGTTTATGCTCCATCCAGCCATCAATGGAATCAAATCTTATCACTATCCTGCTCAAAATTCTGCAACAGATTTCCTCCCACTTAAAATGTAATCTCTTTACCATGGCTTATAAGACCCTAAGAATCTAGGCCCACCCACCTTATGACCTCATCTCCTGCCGTTTCTCCCTCCTCTCACCAATCCAAGTCCTACAGCCATGGTGGCCATTTTGGTGTTCTTCAAACACACCAAGCTCATTTTCTACTTTAGGGACTTGGTGCTTGCTGCTACTTATGCCTGAAACACCTTTTTGGAGCAAGCTTTATATAGCTTTCTCCATCACTACAATCAGGGCTCTGTTGAAATGTTAGTTACTTCCTTTGAGTGGCATCCCAGAAAATCCCATCTAAGCTTGCATTATTTATTTCCATCCCTCTCAATCCCCTAAGCCTGCTACATTTCTTTTTCAAAATGTTTATCATCATCTTATCACCATCTCCAGAAATGCCTACATTAATTATTTTCATGTTCACCCATATTCCCAGTGGCTAGAATAGTACCTGACACATGGCACTTAATAAATATTTGCTGAATAATTAAGTGAACAAATGAATATAAATTTTTGAGCTCCAATCTTACTTGGATGCTCACATTGCTGAGAAATCATTTTACTTAATTTCTGTTTATCTTCTTAATGGCTACTTCAGACATTTACTTTTCTCTTCAAATCTTCCTTCCTTTTAGCTTAGTAGATAGTCACAGAGAATATTTGTTTTTCTTTCTTATCTTCCCAGAATCTTTAGAACACCCTTTTTATGCTCCCATCTCCCTAAAGTATAAGCCAAAAATATGCTTTCCGGTTGCCTTTGAAACTAGAGTTAAGGTAGCACCAGGGCTGACCTGTACAGTGTCTTTGTGCAAATTAGAAAAGGTACCCCCTCTGGGTGGATGTAGTCCCACAGGCTCACAGTGAAGTGTGAACACAGTGCTTTTATGCAGATTAGAAAAAAAGCCCTAACAGATGTAATGATAGTGGTTCCTAGTTTACTAAGGAGATAATGCCCATCAAGTGATTCCCATACACTGTCAACCTTATCCATCCCTCCTTCCTTCCTGCCTTGGAGGAAACACTGTCTTTAATGGCTTTGATCAAGGCTGAGTTCTCTACACAGGTGCTTCTCCTTATCGTGTGTCACAGCACCTACCACATCCAGTATCCTCATTCTCTCTGGAATCCTGATCTCCAGTCTGCTTCCTCCCCCCGAATATAAATAGGTTCAAATTGCTGTCATCCTAGGGAAATCTTCTCTTGACATTGTCACATCCCTCCCAGCCCTGAAAAACAGCTACCTCATCTGTTCCTTGACCTCCTACCAAGCTTTTGAGAGTAGATTCTATCTCGAAGCCATGTCCACCTACTGTAGCCCTTTTAATTCTAGAAGTCAGTAGCCCTTTCTTCTCTCCTCATTCTCCTTGACTTTTGTGCAGGACTGGGACACCCAGTACATATTCCATTCTTTTCAAATACTTCATCTTGTGGCTTCCGGACCATCCCTTACATCTGACTTTCTTCTTATCCCTTTGATTGCTATGCACCTTTTCCTGATTCTTCTCCCTCTTTCAGATCCTTGAATGTTGAAATTCACCATCATTCTATCTTCAGGTATTGTCTTTTTTTTTACTTTAAATAATCTCTAATGAAATGCATTTATTCCTATATCATCAACTACCACTTCCTAGCCAAGTATATTATCAAATCTACATTTCTGCTTACTTTTCTAAGTGTAGACCATATTTCTTATTTCTGCACAGATATACCATAGGCATCTCAGACTCATCCTATCTATATCAATCAGGGTTTCATCAGAGGCATAGAACCACTAGGAAAGCACATATATATGATTTCTTACAGAGAATTGATGTATTGTACTTGTAGAAGTTGGTAGCTGGTTTCTGTGAGGCTGTGGTCTCTACACTGGGCTCTGGAGCTTGAAGTCAGCTGGGAAGACAATTAGGAAGGGAAGTTGGCTATAAAATGACGTGGGCCAAGGACAAATAGGAACCCATGAGAGAGAACTAGAGCCCACGTTGGTCTCTAATGAACTATCCCTTATACTTCGATGATGTGGGTATCCTATAGGAGAAACTGGTGTCTTTTGCTATGAACTTAATCATACACCAGATCCAGGAGTCGCAGAAGCAGAAGGCAGATAAGGTGGACGGTGGAGCAGCTGCAGGCCCAGCTGCTTCCCAACACCAACCAGGCGAGCCAGTGTGCCAGTGTGCATGAACTGCAGCATCACCTGGTGTCCCTGCACCGACCTTCCAAGCACAACAGAACAATAACACTTTACAAGCCCCACACAAAATGTTTCTGGTGACCAACCCTAACTAGGAACATTTAGAGGAAGGCATTCTGGGAGATAGAGATTAATCTAGGCAAATTGATGTATTACAAAGCCACCACATTGTTCAAAATTAGATTCACTATCTTTCTATGTCCTCTTCCTCCAAAAAGTTCTCTTCCTACAATCCTCCATATTTCAGGATATACCATCACCATCCTTCTAGTTGTCTAAACAAGGAACTTCTGAATCACCTCTACCTTTTTTTCCTCACCAACCCTGCTCCCTTCCACTCATGCCACATCTCATTAGCAACCAAGTCCTGCTAATCCTAACCCATTAATGTTTTTTCATATTCACCCTCTTCATGCAATCCTATATCCTAACCATGGTCCATGGTCATGGTCTAATCCATGAACTAGAAGCACTTGTCCCAGTGTCTCCAGTCCACCCCATTCACCTTCCATATAACCACCAGGATGAACATTCCCAAAGTTAGATCTAATCATTTCATTTCTTTAACATAATGTCTTTCATGGATCTTTTAATCTGTAGACTGAATGAAAACTCTCATACATATGGATTGGATTGTTGTTCCTAATTCTTCACTCTCTTTATAATAGAATTATACATCCACGCCCTTTGCCATGTGACTGCAGTTCTTGCCGTAATGTGAACAAAATGCACTTTCCCACTGACTTGCATTGGTCAATGGAATCTTGACTGATATGATGTGAGCAGGCTTTAAATGTGCTTATACAGTTTGGATCCCCTTCTCTGGCTTCAGCTATTGTCAAAAGAAATGCTTGCCCGGAAGTGTACGTTCCATATAGGTGGTTATAGATCCCAGAAAAAGACATGTGGAGCAGGATTGGTCTGCAGCCTGGAGGCAAACCCAGCTGAACCCAAGCAGGCCTAGCAAAAATCAACCAAAATACGCCAAACCTTGGCTGACCCACCTGTGAGTTAGAAAATAAATACTTCTTGTCATAAGCTACTCACATTTTGGGGGTTGTTTGTTACCAGTATTATTGCAGAAATACTTGAGTAACACAGGTAATGTACAAGCTCTCCACGGTCTAAACTCAGCTGGATTTTTAGTGCCAATCTTAAGCCATTTTCTCCCACAAACTCATAGTACTACTTATTCCCATGTATTGAGCACCTGTTGTTTTCATGCCAGGTTGACTTGCTCGGACACCCAGCTAGTGAGTGAGTAGCAGAACTAAGATTCATGTATGTCAAATCTAGAGCAGTGTGTGCTATTCTTACATTTACATTCTGCTAACCTGTTCTCCAGCCACAAATTTGCTTGGGATCTCCCAAACATGCCTGTAACACGAAGCCTGAACTTCATCTACTTTTGTAGGTCAAGTCTCAGGATGTCTTTTATGTATAATCTGATAATATTAATAATGACTAATATTTATTGAGTGCTATATTGCAGATACTTTTCTAAGTTACTTATTCATTCTTCACCATGAACCTATGAGATATATACTGTTATTGTCACTATTACAGAGGAGGAAACTCGGCATAGAGAGGCAAAGTAGCTTGCAAGATCACACAGCGAATCACAGATCTGGGATTCAAACTCAGTTTCACTCCAGAGCTTCTGCTCTTAACCACTCTGCTGAATCCTCATCTACTGATGTTGGGCCTCTGTGTCCCTGACTGCTCTGCACGTACCGTATTACAACTCTGCACATTTCATGATGATTGTTTATACTTCTCTTTCCCCTACTTCATGGTAAACTTTTGGAAATCAAGGACTCAGTCTTAAGTGTCCTTTTATGCCTGGTACCTAGTCAGGTGGCTGGCCTGTGGCTACTTTAGCCCCTAAATGTTTGTGAATGCTGTTTGCTGTTGAACTGCCTTGTCATCAGTCAAATTTCCTCACAAATTGCTGGAGAACTAGTCCAAATTGCTTTTCTCTGAAACATGAAAATGACACAACATATTCTGAAAGTGATTTATAGAAAATCATATATTTCATGCAGTTGGAAGGGATACGATGATAGGAATTTTTCAAAATTTCCCCTCAGGTACTTGTCTTTTAAACATCAATCAAACAATCAACAAATCATGACCGAGAGCCTCCTATGCATCAAAAACAGGCCAACCACTTGTACTAGAAATGGCTAACTAATTACTTTGTGCTCTAGTGGCTGTATTTTATTTTTTCAGATCGAATCTTGTTTTTGTGTCTTTGAGCCAGTGGAATCAATGAATATGGAAAGAAGTTAAGATAAAATAAAAATTTTACCTGACAGCCTTTTCTGGAGGCTTCAGTGACTCTGGGAGAGTTTATTGATTCCTAAAGAAAAATTACCATTCTTTTTAAAAGAAGGGTGAAATAAAGGAGGATTTAGTGAATAAAAGGAATTAGGGCAATTAGCATAGCTTTTTAAAATCCAGGATTATCTTTATTGATTAGATTGCCTTAGAATTGTTGAAGGTAATGGAAATTACATATGTGAAGTAGATAGGAGTTAGTTCTGCAAACCAAGACCCACCTTTTTGAAGAAAAAAACCCAGGGGTGAGAGAATTCAGTCATGAAAGTGAAGTGAGTGTGTCTGAAGGTTTATTATTTTTCCTTTATAAAGGTTAGGTAATTATAAGCATGCATTGAGATTTCCAAGACCAATTACAAGGTACCTGGTTAAAATGCAAGAATCAGAACAAAAAGGGAAACTAGAGGCAATATGTATTCAACCTATTGGACATATGAAAGTGAACAGAGCAGGTGGCAATGATATTTCATTCTTCTCAAAGGTCAAAGTGGGTACTGGGTTATTTTCTTTCAGTGAACGTATGAATATTTTTCTTTGGTGGTGGGACATTTCAGGCAGATTCTTTGTCCTGACCGAACTGAAAGAATGCATACAACGGGATTCAAATACTTCAGCCCAGTTCATCGAGAGGAAAAAATATAGGTGAGTAACATTTTCTTCCTTAGTGTTGACTTCTAACCAGTTCTGTATGAGTATACTCAATGACAAAAAGTGGATTTTTGAATGGCCTAGTGATTTGTTTGGTCAAATCATACTTGGGTTTTAGAGAATTAAAACAGATGCACATGTCCCTCATCACATGCATTTGCTGTGTCACCAGTATGGTTTGTAAGCCAGATGTGGGGAATGCAATTGAAGAAAAGTAAATCTCAAGGTTGAAGAAGGAATATATAATGTTGAAAAACATAATCGAGGCAAGAAAGCATAGAGGTCAGTATTTTGTTAGTTTGGGTAATTAGAAATCATTTATATATGTAAAAAAGAAGCTGAAAGATGGTGCTTTGGTGGTTCTTTGTGTGGTGCGATAGCATAGCATGAATAGTACACAGTTAGGGCACACAGAAAATCACATTTTAATGAACAGGAGGGAGAGTTGGCTTTGAACGTAGGCCTGCATTCCCAATATAAGTCGGGTATCATTTCCTCAAAACACATGCTCTCATTTATTG
Source organism: Camelus ferus (assembly GCF_009834535.1). Classification (NCBI taxonomy): domain Eukaryota; kingdom Metazoa; phylum Chordata; class Mammalia; order Artiodactyla; family Camelidae; genus Camelus; species Camelus ferus. Next base: position 29,120,023 of record NC_045732.1, read on the forward strand.
CATTATGTGACCATACCTGCTTGCTGCTTGTACATTCATTTATTCATGAATCTGTATTGAGTCTGGACAATATGCTTGGTTCAGGACACAATAACTCTTCTCTTATCCCCAAAACTATCACTCTCATCATCTCTCCTTTTGGAGTAGAAGTCGTATCTGTTTTGCCTTTAGACCTGGGCACAAGGAGCCAGGTTCCTGCCCTGGGACCTGTCCTCTGGAGGGTCCCACTGGGGTCACAGCCCTCACCAAGGGGTGAGGAGTCCATGGGACCAAGGAGATAAGCCCACTGAGAAGCTTAGCTCACTGAGAGCTTGCATCCACTGAGAGCCTATTCCCCAACCCTTCTAGACCAAACTCTGGGTCGGCCAGTTTCGTGGGCATGCCACTTGTGCAGTCAGACAGGGCCCTGTGCTCAGAAAGGTCCACCCTTGATTTAATACTCTGCTATTACTGTCTTGAAATCCTTAAAAATTGTATTTTTAGAACCTGTCTTTTGTGGGTGAAGTTTGGTGGGACAATGGATTTGCACATGAGTAGAGGAGATACACTTTATCTCCTATGTGGTACATCTCTGCTGCTGACTGCCACCCCTTTAGCAAATAGCAAGCTTTGCAGTGCTCCATGAGCACAGAATTCTGGTGGGCCCACGTGTCGGATAGTTTAGTGAGACTCAAAGCAAATGTCAGATAAGTGTGTTACATCTGTGGCCAAGGAAGTAAGGGCACAAACATCCCGGAGAGGCCACGCTTCCCATTTGGACTGGAACCTGCTTCAGATGCAGAAAGAAGGCAGTTAGAAGAAAGCATGAATGACCCAGGAGCCCTATAGTGTCCTTTCTTACTCACTTACTTTCCTGTATTAACTACTTTTGCTGAAAATGAAGACATAGAAGGAAAGGGAAAAGCACATAATTCCTATTCCTTTTAGGTCTTTCTGAAGGTAGAGTATTGGTAGAATGTGCATCTATCCAGAAATGAAATAAAAACGGTTGAGTTAATTTTGTGTAGGCTTTCCATTGTTCTGGTAAGAGTGAAGTACAAATGCATATACTGGTTATAAAATAGAAATTGTATAATTTTGGTGATTCTTCATATGCGTTAAAAGCACTTACATTTACATTTAAAACTGGCATTGCACAATATAAAGATGAATGGTAAAAATCACACTAATAATTTTAAATTTTAATTTCTCTTTACCTAGAATGGCATTAAATAGCAAATAACACCATGACAAGTTGAGAGAGATCGTGGAAGAAAGGAACAAGTTTTATATTTTAGGACCCTTTATGATTTTTTTCCTGCTTTTTGAACAAGGGGCTTTGCCTTCTCATTTTGCACTGATAGTTCATTGTTAGTGTATAGAAATGCAACGGATCTCTATATTAGTCTTGTATCCTGCTACCTTGCTGAATTCATTTATCAATTCTAATAGTCTTTGTGTGGAGACTTGAGGGTTCTCTATATAGAGGATTATGTCATCTGTAAATAGTGACATTTTTATCACTTCCCTTCTGTTTTGGATACCTTTTATTTCTGCTTCTTGTCTTATTGCTGTGGCTAGGACTTCCAGTACGATGTTGAATAGAAGTGAATAGAAGGGGGCTGAAGTCAAGTGAGAGTGGGCATCCTTGTCTTGTTCCTGAATTTAGCAGGAAGACTTTCAGCTTTTCACCACTGAGTATTATGGTTGACTGTGAGTTTGTCATAAATGGCCTTTATTAGGTTGAGATATGTTTCCTCTATATCCACTTTGATGGGAGTTTTATCATGAATGAATGTTGAATTTTGTCAAATGCTTTTTCTGCATCTATTGAGATGATGATATGGTTTTTGTCTTTCCTTTTGTCAGTGTGGTGTATCATACATTGAATCATCCTGATGAACTTATTTATGTTTGTATGTAAATGCTGCTTACAGCTTTATATTTTTATTGCTTCTTTTAGCTAGAAAATCTCCACAAATAATTTACTGTTTTAAGCACTTTACCACCAATTACGGCTATAAAATTGAACTCACCATTTGAAAGAAAATACTTCCGGAAAAAACTAGTACAACTTCCTTTTGGTCTTCATTTTTCAGTACCCACTTTGATCAGCATCATTTGATTCAGTAGTACTGTTGAAATCAGAAATGGTTTGTCTTCTTGACAAAAAAGTCCAATGAAGTTTATTTTGCCAAATGCAATCCAGCGTTAACAGTTACTTCCTTAGTTTAGTTAATAATGTTAACCTTTAAAAAATAAAGCATTGTAAAAATAAAAAATTATTAAAAGGAAGAAATGCCTAAGTTGCCTCAGACTTTTAAACAATTTAGAGTTACATAGGAGACAAAGTAATCCTCATATATGACCTATTGTCATGTGGTCTTTGTTTGCACGACTTGTGTACAGTTTGCACCACAAGTAACTCACCAGGCAAGTGTGACAGCATCCAAGCTGGTCCCTGCTCAGTGAGACAAGTTCACCCATGTACTCTTTCTTGGATATTGCAGCAATGTCAAATTGTTTTACATGTTTCAAATGCTTACTCCCAATTTCACTTATCTCAGCCTTAACAAACAGTTCATGGAACAGCACCAGTCTGGGGACCACTCTTTAAAGTACAGGATTTGGAATTTTGAGAGATTTGATTTCAAAACTAAATTTTGTTACTTGCCAGACATGTGACTATGGGCACATTTTGCAACCTCTTTTCTAACCTGGAGATAATAATGTCAATCTCAAAGGGTTGTTGTAACGATGAAACAATGCATTCATACATACATTCATTCATTAAACAAATGTTTATTGACCCTATTATGTACCAGAAACCATCCTAGGGTCTTTAGTTACATCAGTGAACAAGACAGACAATGATGAGAAGGAGACAGACAATAACAATAATAGCAACAATGAAACAAATAAGTAGATTATAAAGTATGTTAAACAGCATTACATGTTATGGAAAAAGGTATACAGTAGTGTGCCATAAGGGAAATCAAGACTGCAAGGGCATTGGTGCAGCCATTATGGAAAACAGTATGGAGATTCCTCAAAAAACTAAAAATAAACTTACTAAATGATCCAGCAATCCAGGAACTCTAATTCAAAAAGATACATGTACCCCAATGTTTATAGCAGCACAATTTACAATAGCCAAGACATGGAAGCAACCTAAATATCCTTCGACAGATGACTGGATAAAGAAGTTGTGGTACATTTATACAATGGAGTACTACTCAGCCACAAAAAAGAATAAAATAATGCCACTTGCAGCAACATGGATTGACCTAGAGATTGTCATTCTATGTGAACTAAGCCAGAAAGAGAAAGAAAAATACCACATGATATCATTCATATGTGGAATTTAAAAAAAGAAGACAAAAGAGGACACTAATGAGCTCATCTACAAAACAGAAACAGACTCAGAGACATAGTAAACAATCTTATGGTTACTCGGGAAAGGGAGTGGGAAGAGAGAAATTTGAGAGTTTGAGATTTGCAAATGATAACCACTGTATAAAAATAGATAAAAACCAGATTTCTTCTATGTAGCACAGGGAACTATATTCAATATCTTGTAATAACCTTTAATGAAAAAATATGAAAATAAATTTATGTGTATATATGCATGACTGGGACATTATGCTGTACACCAGAAATTGACACATTGTAACTGATTATACTTCAATTTAAAAAAGAAAAAAGAAAAAAAAGGAGTGCTAGGGCAGGGGGTGGGGAGTAGGTTGCAGTTTTAATAGTATGACCAGGAAAAAATTTGATTAGGTAAGGCAAGCAGAATCACTAGCACAGAGCTTGGGTAATACTAAAAGGGTAGTTTTTTTTTTTTTTGTCACAGTTAGTTCATGATTATTTGGTGTTGCCCTTCAGGAAACTAAAATGCCTTTATTTGGGGGTATTTATTACAAATGATTGTGTGCCGAGAGGTATGCATGCACTCATAAATACACACATCCACACTTGGCACTGAAATACACGCATACTCACATGCCACAGAGATTTTATTTGGATTCAGCCAGCTCTCTCTACAGCATATCTTCTGTTTGCAGTCACGATCATCTAGGGGCCCAGATAAGGGGGATTTAGATTGGTTTGAGGGTAGAATAGGATGGAATGAGAAGCTTGCAGAATTTTTTTTTTTTGCTGATTAACATAGGGGAACTGTCAAAAGGCTAAGACCAGCATTTGATTCCGCCCCAATTCTCTGTGTATTTAAGTTGACTGATTTTTCTCTTCCTATGTTAAAGTATCACTGTCTTTTTTGATCCTACAAGATGTATTACATTTGGCAGAAGCCACGGAAGAAAGTATATCAGAGAAGTGAGAACTGTTGTCATCAACTAACCTTCACAGTTGATGTTTCTCAAAGATTCAACTGACCTTCACTACCTTTTCAAGAATAACTTACTCCTACAAAATTGTACACACAGTGTGATAAAACTGTCATTAAAAAAACTCTCAGTATAGATGTGTATAGAAAAAATGGTTATTTTAGAATGGTGGGATTATGGATATTTTCCAATTTTCTGCTATCAGCATGTATATTTAAAAGTAATCAGAAGCAGCTAGTAAGTGGTTTTTTTTTTAATATAAAGAACGAAAATAACCTACTCTTACTAATAACAAGGAGGCTTGTTGTTTTGTGCTTTCATTTTCATCATAGAGGAGGTGGAGGAGTGAAATTTATTGGTTTGGGGGTTGTTTTGAGAATTTCTCTCTGGGATTTTATCTCCAGATTCTCTGAAAAATTCTATGTGAATTTACTACTCAGACTGTTTTGCTGGTTTATTATTAGACCATCCTCCTCTAAACTTGGCCAGAAATCAAAGGCCCATCCAGATAAGAATCTCCACAATGTGCATTTTCAGAGCAAGTCAGAAGCTGTTTTGTTTTAACACTCAAAGAAAGCTTTTGTATTTTCAATTTTAAGTGCTCTGCAGTAAACCAACAGTCTATATAGATTATACAAAAGGGTCATATGTTGGTTTGAGCGAGTTTCTAGGGGAAAAAAAATCACCATTGAGGAACAGCAAGTGTTTAAACAATGAACTGACAGCTGCCGGTCCGTTAGGTCCCTCCATGGGGCCAACTCCTGCTTTTTTCAATTTTGCTGTGATCTGTAGATACAACTCTTTGTGGCTGAGCTGGTGGTGATGGGCTATGTTCCAGTAGCACCTGCACTTATCAGAGCAATACCTTTTATCAGAGAACTCTCACATAAAGTCCTTTGTAAGGAAGAGAAACAGTGCCAGCTTGGAAAGAGAGGAGAAATAAATATATAGCCATCTTAAGTTCTGAATCGGCCATTTAAGTACTTGTAGAATGAGAACTAAAAGCTTGAAGCTCTTGATTTATACTACATTCTCATGGCCATTCTCAGGAGTACCGGGGTCCATCCTTAGCTGAAGTTTAATCCAAATAGTTAAATCTCAGTTTGCTAATTTAACGATGGTATCTATCTTTAAAAAAATCTTTCTGGTGATAGGCTTAAGGAAGCAACATGAAAGAATGTTGTCTTCGCTTCTGCTTCAGGGAACTACAGTCCTCTTAATTTTCTCTTTACTAGAGTCAGATGTTCATAATCATCAGCCCTTTTGAACAGCCCAGGGGTTTGGTCTAGGGTTTCAAGAGGAGAGTAAAAAGTCCTAGGTGAAGACAAGCCTTTGATTCATTTTATCAAGGTCTTTCCTCTCCTTTGATTTAATTCTCTGCTGAATTGCTCTTTTCCTTTAGTCTCTTAGATGTCTTCCTTTGTGATCTCTGGTTTAGGTTTTTGATTGATGTTTACACTTGTGTGTGGGCCCAGTGCTTGCCCAGGCCACATCTCCGATCTGTCAAATCTTGATTGTTTTCTCAGTTCCTCACCCCATTACCTCCTCTCACCTCTGTTCCCTAATAACTCCACCTCTGCTTTCCTAGACACAGCTTTAACCTGCCACTGTCTACACCCAGGCTGAACCTAACTAGGTTTCAGCTCTCCCAATTTGAACTGAGCAGTCAGTTCAGCCAAACAACATGAAATGATGAAGTCAAAACAAAATTGGTCATGTCTCAAACAGCATCCTTTTTTAACCTTTCCCCCACTACACAAATACTAAATAAATTTGGTAAGTGTAGGGAATAAGCATTTTTTTCCATTAAACTTTGTTTTGATGGGTGTCAAAATTCTGTGACAGATTTTTGGTCAAGTTGTTTCCATTAAAAAGTACTGATTTAAAAAACTAATAACTTAAAACTGCCACACACACACAAAACCAAATGGTCCACAAAACATTCCCCTTTCCTTCCTTCCAGGTTTTACGATGCATTGTTATCATTAACTAGTCTTTTACTGTTAAACTTAAATGGCCAATTGAGACAAACAGTTCTGAGACCGTTCTTCCACCACTGGTTAAGACTGGGGTGGCAGGTATTGGGGATAATATTCATTTAGCCTTCTGAGCTTTCTGGGCGGACTTGGTCACCTTGCCAGCTCCAGCTGTCTTCTTGTCCACTGCCTTGACGACATCCACAGCAACTGTCTGTCTCATGTCACGGACAGCAAAATGGCCCAGAAGAGGATAGTCAGGGAAGCTCTCAACACAGATGGGCTTGACAGGAACCACGTCAACAATGGCAGCATCACCAGATTTCAAGAACTTGGGGCCATCTTCCAGCTTTTTCCCAGAACGTTCAGTCTTCTCCTTCAGTTCAGCAAACTTGCAAGCAATGTGAGCTGTGTGACAGTCTAGCACTGATCTGGCCTGGATGGTTCAAGATAATCACCTGAGCTGTGAAGTCAGCTACTTCCATTGGTGGATCATTTTTGCTGTCACCAGCCACATTGCTGTGATGAACATCCTTGCCAAACACGTTCTTGAAGTTGAAGCCCATGTTGTCCCCAGGGAGGGCTTCACTCAAAGCTTCATGGTGCATCTCAACAGACTTGACTTCAGTTGTAATGTTGACTGGAGCAAAGGTGACCACCATGCCAGGTTTGAGAATACCAGTCTCCACTCGACCCACAGGGACAGTACCAATACGACCAATCTTGTAGACTTCCTGGAGGGAGAGACGCAAGGGCTTGTCAGTTGGCCGAGTTGGTGGCAGGATGCAATCCAGAGTCTCAAGCAGCGTGGTTGCACTGGCGTTGCCATCTTTACGGGTGACTTTCCATCCATTGAACCAAGGCATGCTAGCACTTGGCTCCAGCGTGTTGTCACCCTTCCAGTCAGAAATTGGCACAAATGCTACTGTGTCAGGGTTGTAGCCAATTTTCTTAATGTAGATGCTGACTTCCTTAACAATTTCCTCGTATCTCTTCTGGCTGTATGGTGGCTCAATGGATCCATCTTGTTAACGCCAACGATTAGCTGTTTCACACCCAGAGTGTAAGCCAGAAGGGCATGCTCATGGGTCTGCCCATTCTTGGAGATACCTGCTTCAAACTCACCAACACCAGCAGCCACAATCAGGACAGCACAGTCAGCCTGAGATGTGCCTGTAATCATGTTTTTGATAAAGTCTCTGTGTCCTAGGGCATCAATGTTGGTCATGTAGTACTTGCTGGTCTCGAATTTCCACAGGGAGATATCATGGTGATACCACACTCACGTTCTGCCTTCAGTTTGTCCAAGACCCAGGCATACTTGAAGAAGCCCTTTCCCATCTGAACAGCCTCCTTCTTGTACTTTTCGATGGTTCTTTTGTCGATGCCACCACATTTGTTGATCAGATGGCTGGTGGTGGTAGACTTGCCTGAATGTGTGTGTCCGATGACCACGATGTTGATGTGAGTCTTCTCCTTTCCCATTTGGCTTAGATTTAGCGGTGGTTTTCACGACACCTGTGTCCTGGCAGCAAACCCGTTGCGAAAAAGGGACTAAGCATTTTTAATTTCAGAGTCAAAAGTTTCATAGTTTGACCGCAAAGCAGAAAGTGGCTGCCTCATTTTACCAGACGGAAGAGGACAGTAGTGAGTACTTTAATATGCACAGCAAAGGAAACTTAAAATTGATATTATGAAGCCTGCAGTAAGTAACGTCTCCATTATCTAAAGCCCTCCATCTAAAACCCAGTCTGCATATGCTATTCCATTTAGTAGTTATTGGTGTTTGGGCTCTTCTTTCTCAGGACAATTGTAAATGCCTTGACGTTGGGCATGAACTCACATTTGTACCTTTCACAATATCTGGCACCAAACTCAGCACCTAGTAAGTCCCTAACAATCACTGAATTGAACTGAATTCATGGTTAACCTGAAGAAGGAAAAGGCTTACACTGAAAATATGCATTCACGCAAGTTTTTTCGTGGTAACACAGGAACGAAGGAGTATGTGAATAATACCTGAGCAGAAGTGCCTCAAGGGGAGCCTTCAGCCACTCAGAATAGATTGATGTCACATCACCTTGACTATGGAAAGAAAATCAAATAGGTTTAGTATTCAAAGAGCCACTTAAAAAGTTAAAGCTTCTGCTAAATAAATCCAGTATTTTTTACCAAAGAAGTCGTAAGGCATCAGATGGCAAAGTAACATGAAAAGATTCATCAGACCCACTTAATCCATCCAGAACAAGATGAACTGTGGAGCAATTTTACCTGGACATGGAGGCATCCAGCCTCCTCTGTATCAGATGGAAACATTCACTCCAATGAGATAAATGCAAACACTGCAAAACATTCTTTATGTATCACCAGAGTATAGAGCAACGTGCATTATAAAAAATGCGGAACAAAGTCTGAAGGACTACGGCTGTCAAAATGCTGACATTGATTTTATTCACTTCTTAAGATCTAAATTGGAAAATCAAAAAGGATCAGATTGAACACAGGTCTTTATGATATACTATAATCAAAGACAATATAGGGCTAGAACCACAATGCATAATGGAAGGTATTGAAGGATGGAATTTGCTGATTCTGGGATAGAGAAATAAGCTGCCATTATCAGAATGAGTTTTGTTCCACAACTTAGTGATTTGTTACTCGTGTTGCCAATTCACAGATCATTGTCACGTCACTCAGACAAAGAAATCTGAAGCTTTGTAAAGAATAAATAAGGAAAAGGAAAGACCTAAACTCACAAAATTATGTGCAAAGAAAAAGAAGACTAATTTGCTATCAAATGGCTTTTATCTTTACTTGGAAAGATACAGAGGCACAAAGAAGCCATTTTTCCCTTCGGTTATATATAAAAGCAGAGTTGCTTAACATTTTTAAGAAATGAGCTCTCATAGAGAAATGTATTCAGAAAGAAAAGAGAGATGCCAAAAAGGCATTGGAGAGCTCACGCCTGGACTCTGCTTCCTTTGTCAGATGATTGCTCCATTAATTAGTGTCCTAGGTCAGGGGTCTATAAACTTCTAAGAGGGGTTTTGACATTTGTATATGCCTGGTTGCAAGCAGTTTTTAAAAGAATGATATTTCATGATGTGTGAAAATTGCAGGAAGAATTCAGTGTCCATAAATAAAGTTCTGTTGGGACACAGCCACACCCATGTTTACAGATGGTCTATGATGGCTTTCATGCTACAATGGCAGAGTTTAGTTGTGAGAGACCATATGGCCTGAAAAGCCTAAATCCATTTATTATCTGGCCCTTTATGGGAAAAGTTTGGCTAATCCTTATGTTACATCATAAAGGACATATCTAAACCCAGAAAGAAGACATGTTTAGAAAGAGGGTAGAACTTCATGTAATTTTACACCTGAAGAAAAAAAAATTCTACTGTGCAGATACACACACTTCGCTCCATGCACACACATAAGGGGACCTACAGATGACCTGCTAATACATCTCATGGATGCTTTTGATAGAAGAGTACATTCATGTATTGCTTGGAGAGCTACTTATGAGAGATTAGCATTTGGAACAGATCCCCGGTTGTTTTTCTCTGTTCTCTTTATGACTGGAGTAAATGGGCTACATTTGACTGAGCTATTTAATAAAATTCTAGACCTATGCAACAAGAAGGATACCAATGTTAGGGCTTTCCAAATTTAAATATATTAAATGTGACCAGTGCCAATGAGAACCTTTTGGTTCTCAACAACTTGCAACATCAAAAAAAGTTGCAGCCTCCTTGGCACCATGTCACTCCCATACCCCAGAATGCACGCAAGGCTGTGTGTTTTCCGATTACTTGAGGACTTGGCCAGAGAGAAAATAGAGTAAGCACAAGAAAATATATTGTTGAATTTCCTGGTTATGGCTTTCTTATTTTAGACAACTCAAGTGTAAATGCAATCCTGACCTTTAAACATCCACACGATGATGTGCGAAAAATACACAATACAAGCAGTAAACAACCAGCCAAGCATTATATTTCTAATTTAGTCTGCTGCTGTCTTATAGCAGGTATATTTGCTAAATAGAATTTGTAGTGTTGCTATTGGGCAGAACGCCCCTGCCCACAAGCAGGCTCTCTGAGTAAAACTGTCCTGTAAAAAAAACTGTAATGGAGAAACAAATACATTTAAATTTTTTTTCTTGTTGTATGCATGAATGACCCGGAGAATAAAAACAACTAGTGCGTATATGAAATCGATAAATCACTAGGTAATATGGAAAACTAGCTATTTTTATTGGAATTTTATCATGTTGGAATATTGCGACATCTCTGTGGGACCCAGTTACTTAAGAGGTAAAGCAAGTGCCTGCAGGAAGCAAGGAAGAGAAGCACTGTGTTTTTCGTGGGGCAAGGAGGGAGTTTTATGTTTGAAGGACTCTGGACAAAGTGCTCCTAGAGAGCATTTCGTGTAACACAGTGTGGTTGATTGCAAAAAAAAGTACAAATTCCTCCCGTCTCTGTCTGTATGCCCTCTGCAAATTAACTTTACTGCTCCTCCCATCAAGAGACAGGGTCTATTTTCCCATCTCTTAAACCTGGACTTGACCATAGGACAGTGACGGGTATGATATAAGCAGAATCTTCCATAGCCCCTGCCCTTTGGAGTTTGCCCTCTCTTGGTGCTCTTTGCAGCCCTGAGTCCACCATGTGAAGAAGCCCAGGCTTGCCAACTGGACTCCATGAAGCAGAAATGAGCCATCTCAGCTGTGGCCCCTTAGACCAACCACCCTGCCAACTACCAGACAGGTGAGTGAGACTGTCCTAGGCAGCCCAGACCAGTGGAACCTCTCAGCTGACTGCCAGAATCAGAATTAATAAATGCTTATTTCAAGTCATTAAATTTTGGTGGCTTGTTATGCAGCAAAAGAAAAGATGCTGAGGTAATGGACCCTAAATAGTTCCTGCCGTGGGAGTCCAGTCACACTGCTTTTTGCCCAGAATGGGCCTGACTTAGGGGCCATTACATGCAAGTCCACTGAAGGCTGATGGGCTGCATGCTGATTGCTAGGGCTTGTTGATGGGGTACCCAGGTAACAAGGGACTATGCAGAGTCCTAGGGGACCTTCTTGTGGTGGCAGCCACTTGTGTGAAGGGTCTTAGAAATTCTGATTCCTTTGGGTTTCCTGCTGATCTGCTGGAATGGCTCAGGTCCATGAAGTTGGGGACAGTCCTTGGAACTTCCCCACCAGTTGAGAGTTCTTTGTACTCCACAGCCTCTAAAGATCCTCTGACAGTTATGTATGTTTCCTAGACTTCTCCTGACTCTAGGGAGAATCTTTGGGATAGTCACAGAAGCTCCAAGGATAGGGACAAGGACATACAACCATGCTATAGGCTAAGGGAGTGGGATGGTGCCAGGCTCTCTGGAGGCTAACGGTACTCATGATAAAGGGGTTTGGCATTTGTCAGAGGATGGGCATTTTTATTGAGGGCCAGGGCTAGTCTAGATTCAGCCACCAATTAGCTCTACATCCTGATTAAAAAAAAATAACTTCACTTTTCTGGGTCTCAGTTTCCAAATCTATGAAGTGGGGGAACTGGGTTGGATGGTATCTACCGTCTTTGCTGGATTTAACAGTCTTTGAGACTTACCTCCTAGACTTTGCTCCACGTCCTTCTCCAGCCCTCACTTCTTTTGACTTTGCACTGTCATCCCCCGACCCGGCGTTGTGATTTCGAGGGAGAAGGGAGGCAGGCCCATTTCAGGATGAGGACAAGAGTCATGCACACAGATTTTACTCAGAGTTTGCCTAACTGGTATTCAGTGACTTCTATCAGGGGTCTGGCAAAAAGGGACTTCGTAGAGGGATTGCTGGAGGTGGGAGAGGGAGTAGCCCAAGAAGCAGCCTGGGGAGAGGGTCCCATCTACTATGTTCCCTTGTGAATAAGCCACAGAAGGGGCCTCTCTCTGTCACTGATCTTGTAACAGCAGGCAAGGACTTCAACCTGTGGGTTTACTTAATTCCTTTTCCTCTGTGAATTCTGTTATCCTAACAAAATTTTGATTTCTGTACTGCATTAATAGACTAACTGCTCTCAGTTTTGCAAGGTTTTTTTTCTTATTTAATGGGGTAAGGGAATAAGGGAGTCAAAAAACCCACTATTCAAATAACATCGCCATTTAGCTCAGGGCTTAAGTATCTTTTGGTACTGAATGCTTACAGACTATCCCCTTTTTAAAGCCCATCAGTGAATTCCCATCAAATAAAATCCATTCTGGTTCCAATGGCCTGAAAGTCACTTTGGAATGGTCTTTCTGGCTGACCTCAACTCCCACCAGTCTCTCCATCAGTCAGCCCTGCTTGTTGTCCCTGGAATACACCAAGATTGTTCCCACCTCGTGGCCTTTGCCCTGGCTATTCTCTGTACCTGAAATGCTCTGACCCCAGGTCTTCCTGTGATTTACTGCTCCACTGAGAACAAGGACTTTGCAAAGTCTCCGGAGTGTTCTAATATGCAGCAAGGATTGAGAATAACTGAGCTGGAGTGTCATTTAAGTTCAAATCTCCTGCAACTTAAATATGGGTATAAACCACTTGGGAGTCTTATTCCAACGCAGATTTTGATTCAGGAGCGGGGTGTGGCTCGAGATTCTGCATTTCTAAGAAACTCCCAGGGGATGCTCATCTCCTACCCTGATGGTGAGTTCCCTAAGACCAGGGAATGTACTTCAATCTGTACCAACTGTAAAATAGATGCCCTATGAATGTCTGCTGACTGGAAGCTTCACAGTTGCAGCAGCTTCCTTTTATGACCCCGTGCCACCACCAACAGGTTATGATGACCTAAAATAAAATGGGATGTGTTGCTTAATCAAGATGTCAAGCTCTGTAACATACATATGGATGTTATAAAAGGACTTTACATTGGGTAAACATTTTGTATTAAATCCTTACTTTCTAGAGCCAGAACAATTGTCTTCTGGACCAAGAATGAAGCTTTCATCTCTTCTGCCGTGATAAAATGGGCTCTTGTTCTTCAAATCCTTCCCCATGGCTATTATTACCCCTTTAGTCTTGCTGGGTTTGACATGAAGTGAGGTAGACTTCAGCCAGAGAGATTTTCTGAGGGAAAAAATGAGAAAGTAAAGATGCGGCTCTCCTTTTGGTATCCAATATCCTCTGTATGATCATAAATAGCACTGATTCCTGACATCCATATCACAAAACTAGATCTCCAAGTCTCCATTCTGTCAACAACTTCATCAATTGCCTTTATAGCATTTTCTTCTGAAGTCTTCTTTGTGCCACTTTATATATCTCCCCTGCCCAGCGTGTCCTCACCCAAAAGACATCCCTCAGGCATCCCATTTAGTCACCTGCTAAATCCAAAATGAAGTCGCCCCTGGTCTTGCCCCATCTTAACACCAGCAGAGCAGATAATCTAATTTTAGGGGCTGCATCTTCTCATCTCCCCAGAGTATTAGAAAATGGAATTTCTTCCTAACGAGGTTAGCAGGGATATTGTTGTTCCTTGGTTTGCTGACAGGTTGAAGATTTATCCTCTCCACTCTTTTTCCTGAGTCTGAAGAGAAATGCAGACCTGGAATCTGCAGGGCCTCTGGGTCACTTGGTAATTTAAAACTGGTGACTTGGAAAGAGAATGGAGATAGACGCTGTCCCGGGATGTGTCCTTTTATAGAGAGGTATTGTAATTTGGGGGCAATGTTCTCTCGTGCAACTCTTTTGGAAAAAAAAACACAGCAGTTTAGGGATGTACTTTGATCAGTGACTTAATCAGCCAGATACTCACGGCCACCTTTTCTGAGAATAGAGACAAAGATGTACAATTCACTGATTGGAAAAGGGTATCATGAAGGTGCTAATTAAAATCTTACAGGTACAACAGTGTGTGATTCCATCTTGTAATGCTTAAAAGCAGACAAAAGTACTATGCTATTAGAGGTCAAAATAGAGGTTATCTTAAGGGTGGGGGTTAGTGACTGGAAGGGGGCATAATAGGTGCTTTCTTGGATTCTGACAATGTTTTGTTTCTTGATTCTTTTTCTTGAGTGTGTTCACTTTGTGAAATTTCATTGATCTAGACACTTATGATTTGTGCACTTCTCTTTGTATATCATACTTCATTAAAAAGTTTACCAATAAATTTCCTACAATTATATACATGTTTTAAAATATTTTTCTATTTAGGAACAAATCATAAATTCAATAAATCAGTGTCTGAAAATGTATTTGAAAATCTGTTGTTCATTTAAAGGACAGATCGTTCTCTCTCCGAAATTTACATTTGCCTGCTCAGACTTTGGTGATGTGTACATGTTAGTCCTCTTCCTGATCCTAGCAACTTTGCTTTGATTGTGCTTAATGCTGGAAAAGCCGCGACTTGGAAGGAGCTGTAACCTTAACAGGCTTCTTTATCTTGTTGATGAATTATATCCTAGATACGTGCTTGCATTGAAAAATGCAGCCTTCCATCAGTTATTAGTCACTGAAGCCACCCCAGATCTCAGTGACAGGGCTCACTGTCAGTTCCTGCAGGACAAGATGAGGGACTCTTGTGATCGAGGCTAGCGCTTCCTGGATACTAATTATGTCTCCTCACAGTGGATCTGGCTTTGCTGACCACGTTAAGGAATGAATCAGAATGTTGAGACAGATTATACTGGTGGGCAAACCAGATATAATAGATGAATTCTTGTTTTTTTTCCTCCCTGTTTTTTTCTTGTGAATTTATTTAATTTCTGGACTGGGTATACCTTCACATCTGCTCATGAATCACAAAATACAGATAGTATACAGGAAATACTTACGTCCTCCGTCAATCAGTGTCCACCCCCACCATCACTGTTGATAGTGTCTTTGTATCTTCCAGAGACTATTAGTGTATACTAAAAAAAAAAAAAAACCCTGAAAATATCAATAAGAGGAGTCAATCAGATATTCTGTCATCTCCTATGATCACAAATCCCTGTTTTAGGACTGTACCACTCAAAGTGTGGTCCTCAAACCAGCAACATCAGCATCGCTTGGGAGTTTGTTAGAAATGCAGTATGTCAGGCCCCAGCCCAGACCCACAAATTGGAATCTGCATTTTAGCAAGGTCTCTGGGATTTGTAGCACCCTAAGCTATGAGAAACAATGCTTTAGGAAAGGGACCTTGAGTGTCAAAATGGGGGGCTACTAAAGTACCCAATTTATCCCCAAGGAGTTCTTTGTTTCTTGGAGGAAAAATGAACTCAGTAGAGTCTCATCATCTTTGTTACAGTTTCCTCAAAGATTTTTCTCTTGAGCATGTAAGTATCTTCTCATGTACATACAATGATGTGCAATTGTCTTAGACAGACATTTATGACTCCGAGCGCTCGACCTGTCTCTTTTATCTCTCGTATTTGAGAACTCTCACCTGAGCGTGTCTGGACCGGAAAGTTGAGTGTCTGGGTGTTCAGCAATAGGTACATTGTCCTATTCCAGTCTGAGGATTTGGAGCCAGAGAGTTATCCACATGAGAAACAAGGGAAAGAATTTGCTTTAAAACTCATATTACTTCTTAGAATAAGAACATAACAATATTGTTTATGACTTAGTGGAGGGAAGAAATTCCATGGGCTAGTTACCTCTTGCATTGACATGTGACCTTTCTGCTAGTCAAATCTGTTGGTGTGAGACTTTTTTTTTGCATTGATGTGTTCTGGCTTCTCCAAGAAGGGACATACTGAAACTTGACACACTTTCTCACTTCCTTTTCTCTGCTTTTTGAAGTTCTTTCCTTAATAAATATTAGCTACAAAATACAGCCTTATAGCACTTAACCATTGGCCTCTACTCCTCTAGATTTCCTTCACTGCAATTTACAGTCATTAGGCTTCTGTCACAGTCTCATGATGAGGGTTTTTTCCCTAATGATTAAAATTTTTTATTTTATTGTGGTAAGAACCCTTAACATGAGATCTACTCTCTTAACAAGTGTTTAAATGTATGACACATTATTGTTGACTATAAGGACTATGTTAAACAGCAGCTCTCCAGAGTTTATTCATCTTGCTTAATTGAAACTTGATGCCTGTCAAATGAGTTCTGATTAACTTATAATATACATACAGAAAGGGGCATAGAGCATAAGTGTACAACTCAGTGAGGTCTCAGAAACTGATCACACCCAGGAAACCAGCACCTAGGTCAGAAAACAGAGCATGTCCAGCACGTCAGAAACTCCTTCATGCCTCCTGCATAGTCACCACATGCCTCCAGGGGTAACCACTATCTTGACTCCTAACAGCATGCTCAGCTAACATTTGCATGCTTTATGTGACTGGCATCCTACAGTTTGTACTCTTGGACCTGGCTTCTTTCACTCAGTATTATCCCTGTGGGATCCAACTGTATTATGTGTAAAGTTGAAGATTATTAGTTCTCATTGCCATCTTATTTATCCATTCTACTATTGATTGTTTTGTGGTTTCCAGTCTGAGGCTATTCTGACTAGCACTGCTATGAAAAACCGTGCGCATGTCTCTTCATGAAAATACATAAGCTTTTCTGTTGGGTATATACCAAAGATGAAACTTGCTAAGTGATGCCAACTTTTTAATGTATCCAGGCTGATTAGTTTGTGCATATAAGTGCCAGAGAAGCAAGGTGTGTGATTAGGCAGATATGTGTGAATTCAGATACCCAAGCATAAGGATAGGAGCTGAAATCTTTTCTCCCCCACATGAAAAAGGAACTTTTTGCCTACCAGCAGTTTCTGAGCTCCTGCCTTATTTCCAGCTTTCCAAGGATGCAGTGTTGATTGCTTTGGTTTATTTTATGATTTTAATGAGATCACCCCACTGCTGCAATAGCTTTTCCAAGCATGACACATCCTGGCTCCATGGTGAGAACCAAGTCAATTCTCAGCTGTGTGCCAGCGGCAGCTAAAAAATTGCTATTCATGATTTTCTGCTTTAGAATCTCCATCCTTGAGGGTAAATAGTGGCGGCAGGACAAGCCATAAACAGAGGAGGTGGTCGTCTGCATGCTGTCATTGGAAGCTCTGCTTGGCCCTTAAAGAGCTCTGCTATAAACACCTTCTTCCTAGAGGGCCTAGAACCCCCACCACTTAAGCTAGCATTTTAGGTTAGACCACTGAGATAGGGGAGATGCCTCTGGAAGGCTGCTGCTGAAATGCACCAGTTTCCTGCAGGGAGAAGGAGTGTCTTTAAGTGTCTCCCAGGGGGGTTAATAAGTAATAAACTTGGCAGTCAAGAGAAGTTAGGGCTTGGGGCACAGGAACTAGAGGGTTTGGTGGAGGCAGCAAAGCTAGGAGACTGTAGCAGCGGAGACTTAAAGGGAAGGAAAAGACTTTCAGGGCAGTTGTAAGAAGAGCCTAGGCCTGGAGGGGATTCACGATGAGGCCCACTGGACCACCTGGAAGGCCAGCTGGGGCTAAGAGAACACCCGGGAGCAAAATGCCTGCTGAGAAGCCGGTTGGATCTTTAATGGTCTTTACTTCAGTTTCTCTGATTTCATCTGATGAATAAAAACATATTTTGATCCTTACATTTAAATCTCTTTGCTGTTTGTACTTTTCTTATTATGCTAATCTTATTTGGGTATATTTTAGCTGCTTCTTGTGGGAGAGGGTAATGGGACCATAATTTGATGCTTTATTCTCAGCTCTAGGCTGTTCAAGATATTTTCTGTTAAACTTTTAATATGTTTCTCTATATTCATACATACATATTATGTATAAATGTAACATACATATATACATAATAGGTATGTTCATATATATAGTATTTGATATCATTAAATTCTATCATAATGGTGATTTTGAGGGAGAGGAGACATGTTCTTAGAGACCGACCCACATTGAATGGGCTTAAAAAATACTGTTTTTCTGATGATAAAATAATGCTTACTCATAAGAAATTCAAATTTTATAGAAATAAAGTAGAAACTGAAAGCCCTGTATACCTGTAGTGTATAATATAGTGTTAAAGGTATAGCAGAAGCTAGGGATATCTTTTGCTCGTATTTTTTTTTTTATAATGAAGGGAATATTTTTTAAAGAAGTATTCTGACTACTTTTTATACAGCAACATTCAATACATGTATTAAGTGTATTCCCTCTAACACATGTGGTGGGCCTTCAGGGGAATGAAGCAGAGCCTGCTCTTCTCCTTTGCTTCTTTCTGGCTCCTTTTCCACCTTGTACTAAGATTTATGAAGCAAAGAGAGAGATTATATAATGAGATAGCTCTACAAGGCAAAGAGACTTTTAAAAAAATGGGAAATTTATAATAATGTCCATGAAAGATTATACGAGAACTTGCGTAAGTTTTCCTCATAATAGGCAGAAACTGACAACAATGCAAATCTCCATCAGTAGGAGAGTGGATAAACAAATTGTGGTGTATTCATACAATGGAAAACTTCTCAGCAATGAAAACGAACAAGTTGTCAGTCATGCAACATTGTGAGTGAATCTCAAGAATGTTTTGTTGAGCAAAAGAAGCCAGAATCAAGAGTACATACTGTATGATTTGATCTATGTGCAGTTCGGAAACAGCCAAAACTAACCCCTGGTGATAGAAGTCAGAGCAGTGGTTGACCGGCGTGGGAATTGGGGTGGGGGTGCGGACAGGGATTGGCTACAGAGAGGGCAGCACCATGGACTTTTTGGGATAAGGGAAGCGTCCCATATCTCACATGAGTTGGGTCTCCAGGGGCGTATGCATTTGTCAGAACTCATCACTGTGTCTTCTTACTTCTGTGCCTTCTCCTGTATATATGTTATACTTCAGGAAAAATATTGTCAAAAGAATCCTATAGTATGTGGGCTTTTGCCACAGGCCTTGTCCAATACTGGGAACACGCCGAACCCACGCTGAACACTGCCCATGGTCCCAGTCCCTGTGGGCCATCCTCAAGCAAGGGGGAATGTGAGTCCATGGATAAATACTCCAGCTTGTCAGGTGGACGGTTCTAGAATGTCTTTAATAGGCTATTCAGTGGTCTTGGTGGAATTAAGTCCCTGTAAGCTGAATTAATAAAAAACAAACCATCTTACTCTGGTTACTTCTTCTCCCCATTTCACTCTCCCTTAACCTTCACTCCTAAATTCTGTGATCGCTTCCCAAATAAATGACCTGCACCCCTGTCTCATGCCCTTCTTTCAGAGGAACCCAAACTGAGTATGGCATCACAGTGGGCAGGAGGGGTTGTTGCTGTGGTCCTTGCTCCAGCATTCCTTGGCTTCTATTTTCCTTTCTTTCTCCCTTCTCCTTTCATTTAAACACTTCTCTGACTGTATTTTAGAAAGAAGAGAGGGGAAGGAAGACGCATTAGAGGAGGGTTAGTAAGAGAGATCTAGTACAGGAGAAGTAAAGATTTTATATATATATTTTCCCCATAAAAGTACCATAAATCTAATTTTAGAACATTTTTATCACTCCAAAAGAAAAACCTTGTACTCATTAGTAATCACCCCCTTTCAACTGGCTCCTTTACCCCTCAGTCCCTGGCAATCACTAATCTGCCTTCTGTCTCTATGGACTTGCTGATTCTGGACATTTCATATGAATTTTGTTTAGCCAAAAGGTGGAAAAAACTGAAATGACCATCAAGAGGTGAATGGATAAACAAAATGTAGTATACACACAATGGAATATTATCTGGCCGTGAAAAGCCGTGAAGCTCTGATGCACGCCACAACATGAATGGACCTTGAAACTATTATCGTAAATGAAAGAAACCAGTCATAAAAGACCACATAGTGTACCATTCCCTTTATATGAAATGCCCATTTGTTTGGGTTGTTTCTACCTTTTGGCTAGTGTGAATAGTGTTGTATCAACTTTCATCTACCAGTTTTTGTTTGAAAACCTGTTTTCAGTTCTTTGGAGGTATATACCTAGGTGTGCAATTGTTGGGTCATTTGATAATCTTTTTTTTTAAACTGAAGTATAGTTGATTTACAATGTGTTAGTTTCTGGTGTACAGCATAGTGATTCAGTTATATATATATATTCTTTTTCATTGTAGGCTATTACAAGCTATTGAATATAGTTCCCTGTGCTATATGATTTGGTAATTCTGTGTTTAGCCTATTGAAGAACCATCAGACTTTCTTCCATAGGGGTGCATCATTTTACATTCTCACCAGTAATGTATGAGCATTTCAGTTCATACATTGCCTGTTTTGAAACCTATTTTCCCAAAGCTTTCCCACAACATTTGTGGGAGATAAATGTAAATCATCTCTTTGACTTCTCTTGTTCTAGATTTCTCTCACTAGCGTTCCTCCAGTGCACCTTCCTTGCTCTCTATTTTTCCTAAAATGCAGTCCTTCCCACTGAAAAGCTTCCACTGGGACCATTTCAGGCCACGAAAGGAGTGAGTCAGAAGTCACAGTCTCGTTTCTCCCAGGAGATTCTTGTCCCCTGAGGATACTTACCCATCTCTTCCCCAGAAACAGCTCTGTGTTGTGCCAAGGGTTGAGGAGCTTTTTGCCAGGACCTACAGTGATAACTAGTTATTATTTGATAGGTAAATTTCACCTGTTTTTTCTCCTCTTTCTTTCTTCCTCAGAGTACTTTGTGTAGCTTTTGAGAATGTATTATTTATATCTAGAATACAATAAATCAAAGGAGAAAAAAGTGTGAGGGCTTAAAAAAAAAATCCCTCCCCCCCCCGTAATATCTCAGTGTTTAAACATGCAGCTCTCTTTAATTGTGCAAACTTAAGATTGCTTATCAAATTCCCTGTACTCCATGACATGCCAAGTTGATGTTGGAGGCCTGACCTACTGAATTGGAAGAAGATCTAGGTTTTTTCTACCAAATGCTTCTGAGAATCTCTAGGAATGCTTATGGTGATTGGTGTGCAACTCTGAATACACTAAAAACTTTTGAATCAGTACACTTTATTATTTTTTGGGGGGAGGAATTAATTGGGTTTGTTTGTTTGTTTATTGATTTATTTATTTTTTGAACGGTGGTACTGGGGATTGAACCCAGGACCTTGTGCGTGCTAAACACAGCATTCTACCACTGAGCTATACCCCACCCCACTCCCCAGGGCACTTTAAATGTGTGAACTTTATGGTATGTAAGTTGTCTATTGATAAAAAGTTGTTTAAAAAAAAATTAGTCCTGGTCCAGGGAAGGGAGTCAGCACTAATTTTATGAAACAGTTTTCTCCTGTTTTAAATCTAGTTGGTAAAATTTCAGGGATCATAAACAGTGGAGAGAGGATTATACTCCTGTACTTATATATTTTCCCCAGATGTCCCATTTCCTGAATTAATTTATAAATTAAATTATTTAACCAGTATCTAAGTATTAATTAGTACTGTGTGCATCTAGAGATGCAAAGGTGAATAGGAAGTCACTGCTCCTGCCTTTGGGAAATCAGAATCTAGTGGAGGAAACAGAAAGAGGAACAAGAAATGACAAAAAGATGCTTAGAAATGCCATAATAGTAGTATAAATTCAGTTCTTAATTCAGAAAAAGAAATAGATTTCTTGAAAAAAAAAAAAAAGAGCAACGTGTGGAATGGGGCTCTCTGACCTGAGAGCCTTGAGGGCTTGTGCTTTCCATGGGCAGAATTGGGCAGTACCTCTCCCCAACCCCCACTGACTTTCAGGGATGTAGAAACTTGTCTAAGGCATCAGGATGGTCCCAACAAAGGCTCATGTATTAACTATAGTTTCTTATTTTCTCTATTCTTGGTGCTTTGGCATCTTGGACCTCGATGACAGGTGATCAGGGAGGGATTGTTCCTCCCAGAGTCAGCTAATTCCTGAAGATAGCAAACAGACTTTCATACGCAAACTAACCAGTCCAGAGCCCATACTTCCCCCATCTCCTCTGGCTCTTATACTCCAGGCCAATATCTCCCTGCCCTAGTCACCCCAGGGCCACGTATCGGCTAACTCAGCACAGCCCCTCCACTGCAGAGCCTGCAGAAAGCATTCAAACTAGCCAGTTCTACACCTGCTTATCCTGTCTTGATTTTCCTTTCCGTGGAAATCAGGAGAAAGGCTTCTCTCCACATTTCCCCCTCACTCCCTCTGCCTCCTGATCAACGCTGGTTCTTTTCTGTTGTGTCCCCTCCTCTTGGGATCTGTGAGTAACAGATTATCTTTTCAGTGGTAATCATCTCTTGATTTGTTTGTCTTATCATATACTACCTGAATAATAATAAAACCTACATTTTAAAGCAGCTTGCTGTAGAGGGGAGGGTATAGCTCAAGTGTTAGCGCTTATGCTTAGTATGTGCAAGGTCCTGGGTTCAATCCCCAGTACCTCCATTAAAAAAAATAAACCTAATCACCCCCTGCCAAAAAAAAACTTAAAAAAAAAAACAGCTCTCTGTAGTTAAGGACAAATCTTCACAGAGGAAGGAACCAGGAGTCTATACAAATGGCTCTCTTCTGCCCAGGGCCTGAGCACTGAAAGGGAAGACTGTTCTGCATGTAAAATACAGGGAACTATCAAGATGGATTCAAAGATGCTGATAAGCATCCCTGGAGATTCTTAGAAATGTTTGTTGAAAAAAAATGGCTTTCTTCTAATTCAGGAGGTCAGGACTCCAACATCAACTTAACATGTCATGAATTCCAGGGAATTTGTTAAACAACCTTAAATTTGCATAATTAAATGGAGTTGCATGTTTAAATACTGAGACGCCACTGGGGGGATTTTTTTAAGGTATCACATTTTTTTCTCCTTTGATTTATTGTTTTCTGGTTATAAATAATACATTCTCAGAGATCAAAAAAACTACACAAAATACTCTGAGAGAAGGAGAAAGAGAAAAAAAGAAAAAAAAACAGTTGAAATTTCCCTATCAAATAATAACTACTATTATCATTTTAGGTCCTGGCAAAAACTCTTCTCTTTCCCAATACTTGGTACAACACAGAGCTCTTTCTGGGGAGGAGATGGGTAAATGTCCTAAGGGACCAAAGAATCTTCTGGGAGAAAAGAGACTGTGACCTCTGTCTTCTTTCATGTTTTGAAATGGTCCTGGTGGAGTTTTGTCACTGGGAAGGACACTAGAGACCCTGAAGGGATTCACCACTACAAGAAAAGAAGTTTTGATGGTGGGTGATTGGGTCCAATAGCAGGCCCTATGTGTGGGTGGATGAGGGACTATTTATGACACAGCGTTTGTGTGGTCTAGGCTGAAGGTCTTTTCTGAAAAAAGGTGCTTTGGAGACAATAACTGAGCATATGTATGTGAACCTGGTTAGACTTAAATCATCAGCTAGAGTGGTACTGTCCTTCCTGAGGAATAGCCGTGGTCTGCAGAGATCTGCACTAGGGTAAGGATCACAGCTTGCAAATGACACTTTATGGGTACCACACATCAATACCAGCAAGAAAGAGAGGCCTACTAGGGGGACTGAACAGAAAATATCTAACATTTTGTTCCAAATCTGAGTGTCACATACCTTTATTTATTTAACCCTCACAATAATCTAATGAGATGGTTACATTAAAAATCAGCTCCAAGATAAACAAGTTCATACTATATAGCTCAGGGAACTATATTTAATATCTTGTAGTAACCTATAATGAAAAAGAATATGAAAATAAATATATGCATACATATGTATGACTGAAACATTATGCTGTACATCAGAAATTGACACATTGTAATTGACTATACTTAAATAATTAAAAAAAAGTGAAAAAATCACTCCCATTTCCAGATCAGCAGGTGAGACACAGGGTGCTGAAGTGGTTAACCATGTTACCGAAGGACTGTGCTAAATTGTACTACTGTTAAAAAATATTCACTTTCATCTCCACATACCTCACAGGAGAAGTATACTTCCCTGCTCCACTGATTTAGGACTTGACCAATGCACTATACTCATATGTTCTTGAAAAACTACCCCAAAAGTTAGTGGCTTAAAACACCACTTTATTATTTCTCATGATTCTGTGGTTTTGCTGGGGCTCAGCTAGAGCTTCTTCTGCTGGTCTTACTTGAGGTCTCTTCATGCACCCACATCAACTGGGCTCTAGCTGAGACTGGAATGTCCAGGATGGCCTCTCATCCTTCAGAACCTTCCTTCACATGGAATCTGTTTATTCTCTAGTCCAGTCTGGAATTCCTTCTGGCATGCCAGCTGGGTCCTAAGACAGAGGAGATGAAAGCTGCCAGCCTTCTTAAGACTTGGGCTTGAAAATCTTAAAGTGACACTTCCTGCCACATTGTATTGGTCAAGGCAAGTTCACAACACCAGTCCAGGTTCAAGAGGATCAGAAATAGGCCCTACTTTCTGATGTGTGGAGCAGCACATTCATACAGGAAAGGGAGGAACTGATAGTAGAAACCATACTGTGTGACTGATTTTAGCCAAAGAATGTGAATGGATGTGACATCCAAGCAGAAGCTCTAAAAGTGTTTGCATAGTCTGGATTAGTCTCTTTTGTCTCCCACCAGAACAGGTATTTCTCAAATCATGATTGCTCACACAGTCAAAAAGGAACATGGAACAGACACCACCATGACCAAGAGTCAGGTACCTATAGCCACCCACATGTCAAATGCAGGAGAAATATCTATTTGTTGTTGTAATTAACATTTGTTTGTCAGGCAGCATAACCTAGTGATAGCTGACTAATACAGAGGTAGAGCTAGGATTTAAACGCAAGCAACGTAGTTTGAGAATCCATGCCCTTAGCCACTATACTATATACTCATTTGGAAGCAGTATTTCAGCTTTGGATTAAGGAGGCCTTGAAGGTTCTGAGACAAATGGGAGTGTCAGGGAGGCACTAAGAGACATTCTGCAAATGTTAAGAGGTGGAGGCTATAGCAAGAAATTTAACTGTATCAGGAGATGTGATCAAATTTACACCAGAAGCTGGAGAAGTAGATCATTCTGCTTATTCAACTACTATATGCAACACATCTCTTACCTCTAGTATATATTACTCTCACCCTAATTAAAGGAGGCTTTTACTTTCTACTTTCATTATTTATCATTTTAAAAAAAATCTGAGGTGGGGGAGAATAGTAAAATTAGATTACTCTGTAAGGGGGTGACATACTCTCTCCCAAATCAACATTGTATAAGTTTTGTTGATATAAAAGACTAAGACAGAGAAAACTGCTAAAAATTAATTTTAAATATTGTGAATTTCCTGTATGCCAATCCTCTAGTCAGCTCTCAGTTTTCATGTTGCCTGACCTGTTGTCATTAGGAGCCAGAGTTGAGTATCCGTCATCCATTAGTCACACTTCCTTCATGTGGCTTCTGAGATGCTGTGCTCTTCAGTTTCCTGGTTGTTTCTTCTCAGTCTCTTTTGGCAGCACCTCCTTTTCTCCCTGCTCTCTGAATGGTGGAGTGTCCCGGAGCTCTGTTTTCAGTGATTTTCTTTCCTCTGTCTACACTCACTCCCTTGGTAAACTCATTTAGTTTTTAAATAATCAAATACTGTGAATATATCAATGACTCTAAAATTGATATGCAGTCCAGACCTCTCTCCTCAACTCCAGACACACACATCCAAACTGCTTATTGGACATCTCCATTTGGATGTCACACAGACATCTCACAATCACTGCTCCAGATGGAACTCCTGATTTACTCCCACTTCACTACTCATGGCTTTTTCATCTCAACTGTTGGCAACTTCATCCTTTGGGGAGTTACTTTTGCCCCAAACCTTAGAATTGTCTATATTCTCTTTTTTACTCCACATTCAGTCCATTAAGAAATCTGTTGATTCTACCTCCCAGATACATCCACAGTCTTCTCACTTCCCATTCCGTCCCGATGACCACCCTGGTCTGAGCCCCCCTCATCTCTCAGCTGGCTTATTGTAGTTGCCTCCCTATGCATGTTCTTGCTCCTACATTTGCTCCCTTGTAGTCTGTTGTCCACATAGTAAACAGACTGACAGTTTGAAATGTCAGATCATGGCACATCTCTTCTTTGGTGACTCTTCATTTCATATTGAAAACCAAAGTCCTTACTTTAATTTACAAGACTCTGTATATGATCTAAATCCCACCAGAGAGAATACCTCATCTTGTACCCTGAGTGTGGGCATAGATCTAGACACATAGTAAGTACATAAATAGTAATTTAATGAAACCAGTTATAGGGAAATTGTTTAAACTTACTGTCCTGTATAAGGTAAGAAATATATTTTCAGAATATAGAGTTTTTTTTTAAGTTGGATGTCCAGCAAAGTATGTTCATATTTTTCACAAAAGCTGGTAGGAGACTAGTTTGGCCTGCCTTACCAAATTATTTTCTTCTGTTCCCAGGACTGGGTTGAATGAATTCAGCAGCCCTCAGCTACACTTTAATGGCACATGGCCACATCTGGCGTCTCTGAGCTCACACAGCTGTTCTGTCAACTCCCTGTGGGTTTATGTCCCCTCCTCTTGTAGGAAATTGCACTGCCTATTGGCAATTAGCCCTAATGAAGCAGCAGGAGTTTCCTGAGGGGAATGCATTGCTGACAAGTATAATTACTATTAGCAGCTGTGGGGCCTCTGGCTCCGTGAAAGTAACCCATCCACCTGTCAGAGTGTGCAGCGGGACTGCTAAAGCTGCACCTAGCAGCCAGTCCAGCACTCGAGCCAGGCCACTGTGGGATGAAAACAAGAGACCGGCATTTGGAAGCCAATTGAGAGCATTTACTTCAAATGTTCAGATTTCTGCAACCCAGCTGCATGGGTTGTGGAGCCATAGCAAATCACCAATTCGCATCTTTCAGTTCTGTGTGATCATTGTCTCTTTCAAGCGTCCATAATGCCTGCCTATACTTAGAACGGAGCGGGTGCCCCCACAGGGATGCAGGAATTTCTAATGGTATTTATTTTTATCAAAAACGAAAGGAAACAAGACTTGCTAGGGTTTAATAACTGACTGACACTGGTTTCCTTAGTGGGTCAATGTATGAGACCTTCACGCCCCCCTTTTGGGGGAAGATTTGGAGTTCTACAGTGAGGAGGGTTTACAGTGACTCCCTTTCGGTGATATATTTGTATGGAAGACCAAATATGGCTGCAAATTCCATTCTACTCCTGAGGGTGGAATCTTGCTGCCCTCCCACTCGAATCTACGTTATTCTTAGTAACTTACTTGACCAGTAGTACACGGTGGAGGTGACACTGTGCCAGTTACGGGTGTAGCCTGTAAAAAGACTAATGGCTTCAGCATGGCACTCTTAGAACCTTAGGGCAACCATGCTCTGAGGAAGCCCAAGCTGGCCAAATGGAGAAGCCGTATGGAGAGAGAGAGATGCCTGGTTGGCTCTACTGTTCCTTCTTCCAGACAATCAAGTTGTCCCAGCTGACGTCCCAAACATCCTGAAACAGAGATTAGCTGTTCCCACTGTGCCTTATCCAAATTCTCAACTCACAATATTTTAATATTTAATCATAGTAATACTCAATTATTGTTTTAAGTTCCAATACTTTGGGGTAGTTATATAGAAGTACATAGCAGAAACAGTTACAGTTTTGGTAAGCCTGGTTGAGAAGCTTTACAGATTATATTAAGAAGTTTAAGTGAACTCTTGAGAGACTCATAAGGGCTTCAAGAGATTCTTACAAAGAATCCTCAAATGGATGAAATGCCAAGACTAATGCAAGTAAATGGAGGAGCTGACACTACTCCTACACTTAGAACTAGGTCTTCATCCGTCATATTATGAAGTAATAATAGTGACAGTGTTACAAAATCTAACAAGTTATCCAAAAGTTTTAAAATTACTAAGGAAGACTGTTAGAAAAATTAATATACATCCACTATCATTAACAATATACATTACCCTGAGTGTATAGTAGTCTTGAGAAAATTAGCTAACATGAAGCTATCATGAATAGCAAGACATTAAAAACAGAAATATTCAGGACATGAAGCCAAACTTCTACAGACTGATAACAGAAGTGTTTTTTGGAACCATAATTTTGGGCAAACTTAAAGGACGTCTATTCTGTTTTACCCCATCCCTTAAAAGAGTCTGTTTTTATGTGTTTTATTATTCTTATGTATAGTACACTAGTTATGTTTAAAATTTATATATATGGTTATGCCCATTAATTTAAAAATTATTATGAAATATATCATATACATAGGATGTGAAATGTACACATGCAAAGTAAATAATACTAGTAAAATGCACATTCATGGACCTATCTACTCAGTTTCAGAAATAGAACTTTACTACTACCTCATTGGCGCTCTGGAGATCCTGTCCCTGGACCTCCAGGTGACCATTATCTTGGATTTTGTATTGATAATTAGCTCATTTGCTTCATAGAGTTTTTTTTAAACCACACATGAATATGTCTCTTAACAATATGTTGCTTAGTTTTCTGTAATTGGAATGGTAGACAATTAGATTCATACTGGATGCATTTTTCAGTGAGCTGGCCCTTTCACTGAACTTTGCATCTTTGAGCCTCATTCATGTTGATGCACTATAGTTTGTTCATGTCCACTGCTGCACAGCATCCTATATGTCTCAGTCTAATGATATTTTTGCTGATGATGTAGAGTTGGTTGTTTTCAGTGTTTTGCTCTTAGGAATGAAGCTGCTGTAAGCATTCTTTCTACATCTCCTGGTACACATGCAAGAAGTTCTCTAGGGCATATACTTAGAGATGGAATAACAAGGTCACAAATAATGTGCATGTTCAGCTTTACTTTCCCAAAATTGATGAGCTTCTACCAACAGTGGATGAAAGTACACAATGTTTTACATTTTTGGTCAACCCTTTCATTATCTGACTTTTCAACTTTGCCAATTGGTGTGTAGAAAATGGTAGCTTGTGGTTTTAATTTGTATTTTCCTGAATACTTAAAAGGCACAGCATCTTTTCATATGTTATGGCCATTTTAATTTTCTCTTTGGTGAAATGTATGTATCCCTTTGTCAATAGCACATTGTTTTAAATATTACAGCCATTAAATAAGACTTGATATCTCATAGGGCAAGTCTTCCCACTTTAGTTTTCTTCTTTAGAAGTGTTTTGGCTATTACTAGTCCAATTCTCTTCTATATAATTGTAGAATCAGTTTGTGAAATTCCACGCTAACCCTGTTGAGTCTTTGATTAAAATAGCATTGACTGTATGCATCTTTACAATACTGAGTCTTCTAAACCAAGAATACACTGTATTTCTCCACTTACCTAAGTTATCTTTAACATGTTTCTATACAGTATTATAATTTTTCCTTAAAGGGCTTACTCATCTTTTGCTCGATTTTCTTCCCAGAAACATTTATCTCTGCTGCTAATTTAAGTGGCACTTAAAAAATTATGTTTTCTAAATAATTGTTTTCTGGGGTATAGAAAATCTATTGATTTTTGTATTTTGAGTTTGGCAGCAATCTTGCCAATCCATCTTATTAATTCTAATAATTTATCTATAAGTTTTCTTGATTCTTCTGCATAGGAAACTATAATCCCCTGCCAAAATTTTTTGTTTTTTCTTATCAATCCAAAGACTTTTTTTTTGTCTTACTGTACTGGCTACAACCTCCAAAACAGTGCTAACTGGAAGCTCTATCAGTGAACTAAGTTGCAATATAATAACAAGCCATCTGCAAATCTCACTGTTGTACAAAAAAAGTTTATTTCTTATTTGTGTTTTTTGTCCATATTGGTCTGGCTGTAGCCTCCAAGCCATTTTCATTTTAGAACCAAGGGTGAAGGGGCATCCTCTGTCTGGGGCATTGCTAGAAAGTTAAATATGGTGGAATCACACTATGGTTCTTAAAACTTTTCTTCAGAAGTGCGGCATATCACTTCCTATCAATTTCATTAGCCAAAGCAAGGCTATTGGCCAAGGCTGACACCAATAGGGTAGGGATGTAGAATTCTAAACAAGGAGTATCAGCAAATATTTTGAGCAGTAAAAATCTACAAAGGGTGTGCCCCCAATGTTTTGCTAGTAGTGCATCTTCAAAAATATTTGAAGATCACTAGTTTAGAAGAGCAAGTCCAACATTATCTTTTGAGCCTTTTGGCTTTCTCTTTCTATCAACTCTACCTTCTCCAGGCTGACTGCACCTCTTTTTTGCAGCTAAAGATGGCTTTGTTTTCCTGTCAGTGATCTCTCCTTATAGTTCCCAAGATTTACTCTCCTTGCTCTGCTGTTAATGTACATACCCCTACTCTCTTTCAGGTAGAGTTCCTCACTTCCTTCAAGGTCAGGTAGAGAAACAACTCCTCCATGAACCCCGTCACTGAATAAACCCAGTTTTCCTTACTGGAATCTTTACAGTATGGCTTCCATATCGCCAAGCCGTTGATTGGCTATCTGTTGCATTGTACTCTTCTCACATTGTTCAATGCATATAACGTGTGTCTTTTTACCTCCTTAAATAAAATATAAGAATTAAATGAGAAGATATGTGAACACTTCCTACGTAATACCAAAAATGTGTGTTTGCTTTATTATTGAAGAATATTCACTTCTATATGGAGAACAAGAGAATTAAAGACAAGAGGTGAAATAATTAGAGAAGCAGTAGGTTTCTAATAGATTGAGACGTATTAGACATGATAGGGTAAGTAGAGCATATATGCTGAACATCAACACGAAGGACCAAATCCGACCAAGTATTCCTAAGAACTGTAGATTTCTTAACTCAGCCACCCATTATTGACGTCTGTTCTGGCCCCACATGTCCTCTGTTTGAGATGCACAGACAAAAGCGGTGCAATGGCTGTTCAGTAGATGATTGGCAGATTATAGCAGTGGCCAGGCATACTTGTCCCTGTGTCTTACTGATAGGGCAACAAGGTATTGTCTCCAGGTAACTTCCATTTGCTGAGTCTCCTTGTTCATTCTCGACTCTGATCTTGGTAACCACATCAGTAGGAGATCTGACTGAGAGATACAGGACATATGAACTTTGCATAACCTGTGATTCAGGCATCGTCATCTTTCCATCCCACTTGCACCCTATCCCAAATGTGGAAACCCAATCCATCTCTTTCCCTTTCCTTCTCACTCTATATTTTAAGTCAACTCAAATCATGTGACTTGAGCATTGTAATTTGATCTGTGAGCCTTTCTGTTTCTTATCCTCTGGGGTAGCTTTTCTAATAGTGTATGTGGAATCTTCCAATTCATCAAGGTGGTTTCCCACCACAGCAGTCCCTATCACATAGTAGATGTGCAATGAACATTAAGTACCTTCATTTTTTTCCCCGCTAAGCTCTTTGAAGGCAGAAAGAGTTTTTTCTACTTTTCTTTTTTTTAGTTTATGTTTGTTTTTTTAATTGAAGTGAAATTCGCACAACATAAAGTTGACCATTTTAAAGTGGCATTTAGTATAGTCATAATTTTTAAAAAGCTATTGTAATATATAGTGGCTAACATTTGTAAATCTCAAACTTCCAAATTTATCCCTTCCCACCCCCTTTTCTCGGTAACCATAAGATTGTTTACTATGTTTGCAAGTGTGCTTCTGTTTTGTAGATGAGTTCATAGTGCCCTTTTTTTCTTTTTTTTTTCTTCTTAAAGATTCCACGTATAAGTGATATCATTTGGTATTTTTCTTTCTGGCTTACCTCACTTGGAATGACAATTGCTAGGTCCATCCATGTTGCTGCAAATGGCATTATTTTATTATTTTTATGGCTGAGTAGAATTCTAGTATATAAATATACCACAACTTCTTTATCCAGTCATCTGTCCATGGACATTTAGGTTGCTTCCATGTCTTGGCTATTGTAAATCGTGCTGCTGTGAACATTGGGGTGCATATATCTTTTCAAATTAGAGTTCCCTCCAGATATATACCCAGAAGTAGGATTGCTGGATTATTTAGTAAGTCTACTTTTAGTTTTTTGAGGAATCTCCATACTGTTTTCCACAGTGGCTGCACCAAACTACATTCCCACCAGCAGTGTAGGAGGGCTCCCTTTTCTCCACACCTTCTCTAGCGTTTATTGTTTGTGGACATTTTAATAATGGCCATTCTGACCGGTGTGAGGTGATAACCTCATTGTAGTTTTGATTTGCATTTCTCTGACAATTAGTGATGCTGAGCATTTTTTCATGTGCCTATTGGCCATTTGTATGTCTTCATTGGTGAATTGCTTATTTAGGTCTTCTGCCCATTCTTGGATTGGGTTTTTTTCTTAAGTTGTATGAGCTGTTTATATATTCCGGAAATTAAGCCTCTGCCAGTCACATCATTTACAAATATTTTCTCCCATTCTTTATGTTGTTGTTTTGTTTTGTTTATGGTTTCCTTTGCTGTGCAAAAGCTTATAAGTTTAATTAGGTCCCATTGGTTAATTTTTGCTTTTATTTCTATTGCCTGTGTAGACTGCCCTAGGAGAACATTTCTAAGGTTTATGTCAAAGAATGTTTTGCCTATGTTTTCTTCTAGGAGGTTTATAGTATGTCATCTTATGTTTAAGTCTTTAAGCCATTTTGAGTTTATTTCTGTGTATGGAGTGAGGGAGTGTTCTAACTTCATTGATTTACATGCTGCTGTCCAGTTTTCCCAACATCACTTGCTGAAGAGACTGTCTTTTCTCCATTGTATTGGAATATAGACTGCTGATTAAGCGTAAGTATTGCATCAGTGTTAAATTTCCTAAATTTAAAAACTATGTCATAGTCCTATAAGAGAATATCCTTGTTCTTAGGACAAAGACACTGAAATATTAAGGGGTTAAGAAGCACAAAGATGTAGTTCGCTCTCAAATGGTCCAGAAAAAATGAGACAAAGAGAATAACAAAGCAAATATGGCAAAATGATCAGAATTATTGAATCTGGGTAAAAAGTATATGGAGGTTCTTTGTACTATTCTTACTGACTTCTCTAGTTGAAACTTTCTCCAAACTAAAAAATGAAATAACAATGATAATAAAGCCCAACAAGATTTAAAGAGTGTCCAGAGACATTACGTGTTCAGCACCACGCCTTGTCAGGCTCCTAACTAACCCTTACTCTTGCCGCTCAGATGCTGCTTTCTTTACTGCAGTTCCTCTGCAGTGCTCCCAGCCCCGGAGCTGAAGGCACTCCACCTCACCCCACAGGAGGGTGACCAACTGTCCTGTTTTGCCTCGGACCCTCCCAGATTTAGCGCTGAAAGTCTTGCGTGCCAAGAAGCCCTCCGTCCTGGGCAAACCAGAGTGATTGGTCCCCTTACCCCATGATTATGCTTTTACCACGTGTGCTTCAGAGTGAGTCGAGGACCCAGGAGGAGGTTTCAAGGCCTCACTGCACTCTGGGAGGCTAAAACCTCTCACTTCAGCACCAGTCTGGCAAGGCTCATCCAAGATGCCCCTGAAACAATCCATTAACTTGTCCTAGTTCTCACAGCTAGCAAGTGGTATAGCTGAGCTAGAACCCAAGCTTTGGTCCAGTGCTCTGTTGATTGATTCATGCATCCACCCGTTAATCTAGTCATCCAAAACCTGCACTTAGTGGTCACTTGGTATGAATCAGACACGATCTGGGGCCCTTGGGATATAGCTGTGAACAAAACAAACAAGATCTCTGTTCTCATGAAACTTAGAGTGGTGGGGAAGACAGATATATACGTATGGATAAGTAAACAATGAGTGAGAAAGGATTTCCAGAAAATTAAAATAGAGTGATGTGACAGAACATGCCTGGGCAGCTATTTTAAATTTGTTGGGAGACTCCAACAAACTTTGAATGGCAAAAAGGAGACAGCCATGGAAGTTTGGGGAAGCATATTCCTGGCTGAAGATAGAGCAAATGCAAAGGCCCTGAGGCAAGAACTATTTTGGCATTTTTCAAAGAACCAAAGGAAAGCAATGTGATTGGGATATTGTATGTATGTGTGAGTGTGTGTGTATCAGACAGGAGAAGGAGGGAAGGGGAGAGAGGAGAATAAGAAAGGAGAGGAGAAGGAAGGAGGGAGGGAGGAAAGAGAGGGAAAGGGAGAAGGTGAAGGGAGGGAAAGAGGAAAATGGAGAGGGAGGAGGAGACAGAGGGAGAGATAGAAACAGCGAGAGACAGCAGAGAGAGCTTGTTCTAAGAGCAGGAGAAAGTCACTTGAAGATTTCAAGCAGTTCAGTGACATGCTTTTTAAAAAAATATCTATTTTTGTATTATTTTTATTTATTTATGTTTTTTAGAGGGAGGAGGTAATTAGGTTTATTTATTTTTAGAGGAGGTACTGGGGATTGAACCCAGGACCTTGTGCATGCAAAACATGCACTCTACCACTTGAGCTGTACCTTCCCTGTCGGTGACATGATCTTGATATTTTAAAGGAGAGTGGATTGTCAGGGTGCAGTAGTTCAAGTAAGAAATGATGGTCACTTGGATTATGCCAGTGGGAGTGGAGACAGAGGGAAATGGAATTTGGAGAAAGAGTTGGCAGAGCTTACTGATGGATTGTACGTAAAGGATGAAAGAGAAAAGCAATCAAGTATAATTCCTAGAGTTTTGACTTGAGCAACTCTCTGGAAGATAACTGTTTACTCAGTTGGGGAAGGTGGACCATGGTCGGGAAGCCAACTGAGAGACGGGGACTCAACAGTAATGCTTTGGCCATGTTAAGTCAGATTTCTGCCCGGCAGCCACATGGAATTGCCAACTAGACACTAGGAAATGTGAGTCTGGCGTTCTAGAGAGAGATCAGAGCTGAGGCTTGAGAGCTGGGAGTCCTCAGTATATGGAGAACGTCAGCATGTGCTAGGAGCGGAAAGAGGCAGCCTGGGCTTTTCCCTAGCTGCATGTGCTGCCTGCATTTAGAGGTGGCGCAGAGGAGTAGGAGCCAGCAATGGGGATCTAGTGAAGGAAGAGGAGAACCAGGAGCCAAGGGAAGAAGATCTTTTATCCAGGAAGTACACTCAGCTCCCCTCACTCCATCTGTGGGAAAAGTAACATACCCATTGTCTTGTATTTACATAAGGTCATAATAATCCCTTAAATTCAGATAGCACTTTATTTGATCAGTGGTCTTTGCAATAGTTTCTCATTTAACCTGTATGACAGTCCTGTGAGATGTGTGTTATCATCTTCACTTTGCGTGTGAGGGAGCTGCTACTAGACGTGTTAAGTGAGTGTCCGGGGTCTTAGTGCATCTTAGGTTGGGTTCTCTAAAAGCAGAGCCTGAAGCAGGGATACTTTTTCAAGTGGCTTATTGAGTAAGTGCTCTCAGGAGAAGGGGGAAAACGGAAGCAGGATAGGGCAGGGGAAGGGGGCTACACAAGGAAGTGGTCTTGGCTACAGGCTGACTGCAGCCTGATCTCCGGGGAGCCTTGGGGCACAAAGGGGCACCACAGAATTGGTCCCCCCTCGAGATGGTTGGCCTTTTGTACTCTTGTCAGTCAGTTGACAAATGGCTGCTCCTGGGAGGGGAGGGAGCCTTAATCTCCTGGGAGAAGGGGCTCCCATTTGTCGGAGAGCGTTTTCCTGGAGACAGGACAGCTGTGAGCAGCTGGCTCCATACACTTACAGCAGCTAGGAGATAAGTGCACCAACCAGGGAATGGACGTCTGGCATTGCAGCAACAGCATCCTCTGCACAGTGCTAATGGGCACTGGGATTTGCACCCAGTCTTCTGGGGCTATCTCCCATGGAGTTTCTCGCCAGCTTCACACTGCGCTATGTGATCAGTATAGGCTCCTTCACTGAGTGTGGGTTTTTACCATGGGAGGTAGTATAATAAGACCTGAGGAGGAGGAAGAGGGTCAGAGTAATAAGTGAGAGGTTCCCGTGAAGTAGGGGTAAGGAAGGATACCAGAAATTGAGGGTGGACTTGATTCTTATATCAGCATTACTTACATTGATTGAAATAAGCCTTATGTTCCAAGTCTGTGACTAGATATTTTCATCCTTCTATTCAGCCTCATTACCCATGTCTTCCATATTAGAAATTTAATTTGAAAAACTGGTAACATGACACACAAAGGAAAAAAATGTTCCAATTCGAGACAATGGTCTTGTTGGAAATTAGAGGCTGGGTTGCTTGGTAAGATTGTTCCTGCAAACGCTGAAAACATCTTTTCTCTGTATAAAACACCTGACTCGATTTCAAAAGTTTTCATCGTCGTCTTTTCGTGAGCTCACTTTGAAGACAATGTTGAAATTAGTTATACTTTGCTGCAAAACCCCCAACCACTTTCATGTCCATTTTCCCCTTCTTCTGTGACCTCAGGATAATTAAGTGTCTTTTTCTCCCAAGAAGAAATGTGAAGCATGTGGTGAGCCTGCTGGCCTATTTGCTGATTTATGGGTCAAGTCTCTAGTTATTACAGACAAAATTTGAAAGTCTCTGATTAAGAAGCCCTGCTGATTTAAGAATCTCACTAGAAATATGTGCATAATGAATTATCTACAGATAATAATTCAAAATGTCCCTGGGTGATTCATATCACCCGCTTTTATTAAATTATCTCTTTTCTGGGGGATATTCAGGTCTGCACAAGGTAAGACGTCAGGATGCACATTAACACTGGGAGAGGGTGAACAGAAAACAGTTTTACTGCAGAAGAGCGTTTACTCCCAATTGAAAGCAGATTTCCACAGGGCAGGGAGTATGTGTGTGTGACCTGTACAAATGTTTTTAAGAAAACTTTCCTCCTCATACATGGTTGAACACTCGGTTTGTTCAAAAACTGGTTTTTGCAAAAAGATAACCATTTTCTTGGGAGTGGTGATAGAGAGAAGCAGGATAAAAATCATCAAATTATTTCTTAGAAAAAAATGGCAACAGCAGTCATCAAGGTCCATTTTTAGCAAGGCACATGGGCCTGACAAGGCATTAGTTAAGAGAATGTGTCACCCTTAAATATGTGGGTTTATTTAACAATGGAACAAGTAGATATATAAAGAATGGAGCTCCAGTACTGAGAATTCAGAAAGACCTATTTTTCTTTTTTTTTTTTTCCAGGAATGAATATTTTTTTTTTTTACCCTTTCTCTTTTTATATTACAAAAGGAAGAAAAGAAAACCTGTACAAAACAGATGCATCGGTACTCAAGAAGGCAGATGCCAGATTCAGAAAAGAGGTTTCCCCCAGAGTCTGTGCCCTCCTCTGACAGACCCAGAGGGGTGAATGGAGTCGGGGGTGGCGGGTTTAAGCAGGGGCCAGACCCATTTTCAGCCCACAACCTGATTGAGGACTGCTCTTAAAGAACCTGGCTGGCAAAGTTGAGGGGGAGGAATTTAAAGCAAGCATACAAACCTTCTGGAAGCTCATCCATGCCTTCTGCTTCTCCTCCACGTTTTGATTTTTCAGGTTATTTTAAGGTTTTCATACCTCAGGCAAGGTGATTTATTATTATTGGGACTTTATATAACTCCTTATTTTTGCAAAGTGCTTTACAGTCATTTTTCTCTCCTTATTGTGCGCCATGCCTTCCCTCTCCTGCCACTATAATTGGTTTTGGGGGAGGCGGCACTTCCTTTCCTAGGGAAAAGAAGATGCTGTTTCTGATATGAGACACTTTCTGAGGTTTTGCCTTTGTTTCTTCTTTGCTTTTCTTCTTTTGATCTCATGCCCTGCAGCCTCCTGTCACCTTCTGTTTCTTTGCTCCTACTGAGACCGGCACTCATTCCTCGCCTCCCCACCTCTGCCCCCAAATCCCACATAGTCCTCTTGTTTGGTCCTACATCCCCAGCTGGATCATTCTCTCACCTCTGAGCTCCAAGTGGTCAAGAAACAGCTTGATGACTGTTCTTAGGAAGTGAGCATTCCTGTCATGCACGTCCGCTGCTAACCACCCTGGACAGCAGAACATGGCATGGCGCTAGAGATGAACGCTTCCTGGTTTGGTAACTTAAGAGACCAAAGTTAATACCTCCACTTGTAGCTCTATCTGTTGAGGTCTTAAATTAGCAGAAAGTAGTAGTCCATTATTCCCAGGTCACTGCAAAAAAAAAATTACTCCCTTTAGTATGGCAGATACTCTTAGATTGACCCATATGATTTTTGTAGGTCAAAAATAGTGAATAGTAGCAATTTCATGTGCTTCAAACTAAATGCTATTCACACATAACCCTACAGCTCTGTTGGCAGGATGCCTGGGTTCCAGGAGAGCCAGCCCTAACACCTCTCCCCAGTCACCAGAAAAAAGCTGGGGTCAATTCTTTGAAAACTTTGTAGCCAGCCAAACCCTCCATGCCAGTTTTCTCTGGTCCCTCTTTGCCGTGGTGTGTGCATCCTTCCAGTTACCTTGCCTCTCCACTTATACTGTTCCCCTTCTGCTGGGCTGTGTGCAACTCCTACCCCATAGTAGACTTCCCCATATCCTCGCGCACTGCCCCCTCAGCCCTAACTGTACTCCAGTTCTTTGTGGCTCTCTCAAGTGGAGGTGGTCCATCTCTCTCTCACAGGGTATCAGGCTGGGCAGTGGGACAGGTCCTCACCTGGCTCTCTGTGCTTCTTGCAGGCCATTCTCTATCCGGGCTTTTGAGGCGCACATGATGTAACTGTGCCGCTCCTTACATCTCCTCATCTCTGTCAGCTTCTAGCTTGCTGGTCGCTCTCCCTCAGTCAGTGACGGCCCATTGTTTCTTCTCCTCCCCAGTCCTGCCATAATCCTGTGCACTTCCCCACCCAGGCAGACAGCCAGACACCCCGTCCTTTCCAGCTGCACATTTTCTCTTTTTCCATGACCTTCACATACACTCCCCTCCATTCACTCACTCCATGGCCTTGTTCTGGAACTTGTCACCCTTAGAACTGCATCCTCTGACATCTTACGTTCACACAATCCACTGACCACAGTCTCCTAAACGTCCCCTCCTCACTCAGTTGCTCCCACTACACCTGTCAGTCAGCTTCAAGGGTCAGCAGCCCCCACCTGCTCCATCAATTTCTCCTTACATAATATCAGCTCCCTCCTGTCTTCCTTATCTGTCTAGCTTATGTTCTGTGGTCCAGCACTCTAACCTCTCTCTTACCAGGATTTTTAACATCTTTGTTCCATCCCTCCCATTGACTCCTTCCATTGACTCCAACCCTATTGTGGGATGGATACAACTGCTTTTTGCTTACATTTTGACAGCTGAGAGCACTGCTGGACAAAATCACACCATTGGTGCGACCATAAATCCATGATGTCTAACTCCACCTAAGGCCACCCTCCATGGTGCCTGGAAATTCCTCCATGTTTCCGTAGTCAACTCTGTCCTCAGTTTCCATAGTAACTATTTCAAACCCTTTTCACTCTCATGTTACCTCTGGTCTCTCCCTTGCCTCTCCAGTCTCTGCAGAGGTACCTTGGTTCCTACTTCACTGAGAAAGAAAAAAGTCATTAGGCGGGAGCACACAAAATTTCTGCCTTCCAGACTTAGAGATATCCCTGCAACTGCACCCTTCTCTTTCATTCCCTCCTATAAGAATGGAAGAGGTGTCCCTCCTTCCTACCAACAATTAAAAACCACTTGTCATCTGCACGGCTCTCTTGTCTCTGGTTGTGTTCATGTGATGGTTTCTGTCTTTATTCTCTACTAGTTATTCAATTCCTTTGTCATTTGGTGCTTGGATCATTTTCAGCCAAGGACTGTATCCAGCACTTAAATATTTCTAACACAACTTCAGTTAGTTTTTCAATCTGTTGGCCAAATCAAAGTTTATTGTTAATTAACTGTGGTAGTTGATGTAGTATGGTAATTCAGGGGTAGCTGATCTGGTATGAGGAAACTTCCAGTAAGCTCCTGGTTCTAGAACTCATATTAGTTGACTTAATGTTGATGGACTTATTTTGATTTCTTGAATGAAGCTTAAAATTCCAAATTATATCCAGAAAATCTGTTAGGCTTTAAAAAAGGCGTTTGAAATTCTTCAGTGCAAGTGAACATATTCGAGCCCGTGTATAATAAGCAGAAGGAGCCTGAGACTTATTTTGGGTTACCTGATGGCATTCTGAGATGTCCTCCTGATTCAATACAGCTTGAAGATAAATTTAAGAAAATGGATTATGTGGTTATTCTCAACCAACAATAGCACCATAACCATCTAGTAAAGTGTGTATTGTGGGGGAGGGGTGCAGAATGAGCATGTGATTTGAATATGGTGCATCAGCCTTGTAAATTGTCACTCCTGGAGCAAGTTGCAATTTGCTGTATGTCAAATGAATGGTAAAACAGCTGTATTCCTTCATTGCATGATCTCTGAATCTCTTGAGAGAAGGAAAGGAAGGTTTAAAAATTCTTGGTTTTATACTTACTGTTCAAATTGTGGAACGTGGATTTGACAGAAAACCCTTGCACCTTGTTCTACTGAATGAGGCTCCTCAGATAATGTTTCCAGATGACGAGTCTTCTCTTGCCAAACATGTTTAGCAAAGAGGAAAAACACACTTTGAAAATGGCTATCAAAGGAATTTAATCATAGCATAAAGACTCTCGGGGTGAGCCTGGGTAGCACAATCCT
The DNA here is from genome assembly GCF_009834535.1 of Camelus ferus. Lineage (NCBI taxonomy): Eukaryota > Metazoa > Chordata > Mammalia > Artiodactyla > Camelidae > Camelus > Camelus ferus. Next base: position 29,160,667 of record NC_045732.1, read on the forward strand.
GCCCTGTTCACCATTGTAGGTTTATTTAATGTATTCTGCACAGTAACGCTTCATATGGCAGTGAGGATTCTTGATTTGGGCATTAGGATGTTTCTGATCCCCCAGGAAGCTTTTCTGCCTCAACAGGTCGCAAGCCTCCCTGGCTGCCTTTGATGGAGCCATTTATCTTGGTGCCAGCAGCAGGATGTTGAAAGAGTGCACATGGGGAAGGTATGCAGTGGATTATGCACGCATTTGTGGAGCCAGATTATTATTGACAATAGGCTTGGAGAAGATTTAGGTTATATGTCCTTCTGCACAAGGCTGCTGAGCTGCCTTTCTTGAAACAATACGAGTCAGGGAAATAAGGAAGGGTTCTTTCATCTCAGCTCCTTGCTACTTCCTGAATGTGCTTTGGTCAGGAGAGACTGTAAAACAATTTCTGGTGGGCATTGTTGCCATGTGATGAAAGAGCTTGACTGAAAATTTGCACCATAATGTCTACTCATCTGTGGTCTGCCCCTCGGAGCAGTGTCTTTGAAAACCACAGAAGCCATGCTCAAAACCCTAAACAACCTAACTAGTAGCTTGTGCACAGAGCCTGTATCAGTTAGCTTTTGCTGCATAACAAACCTTGCCGAAATTTGCTGGCTTTGACAATCATTTATTTTGCTCACAATTTGCTGGGCTGCCCGGGCAGTTATTCTGGTCTAGGTTGGGTCTATTGATTTCTGCTGGTTTCATTTATGAGTCTATAGTTAGCTGGAAAGTCAGCAGGTGGCTGGATGATCCAGAATAGGCTCACATACATGTCTGGCAGTTGGCTGGCTGTTGGCTGGCAGCTGGCTAACTATGGTTCTTTTTTTTATGTTATTTTTTATCTTCCAGAAGGCTAGCTGAGACTCAATCACATGGTGGCTTCAGGATCCCACGCACAGCAGTAGGGCAACCCCCAATATGCAAGGGCTCTTTAAGCCTCTGCTTGGGTCATATTGGCTATTGTCCAATTAGACAAAGCAAAAAATGTAGCCCAGATTCAAGGAATGGAGGATAGTACCTTGTATCTTGATAGGAAGACCTGCAACATCAATATTGCAAAGATGTGGATGTAGGGGTCAGGGGAGGATTGGGGGCCATTTTTATAATGTACCAAAGAGCCATTTAGAATTTTCAAAGTGTTTTCACATGCATTACTCATCACTACAACCATGTGAGACAGAAACTATGATTCCCATTTTACAGATTGAGTAAACTAGCTCAGAAAATCAGGGTAGCTTAACCAGATAATAATCGATGGCATTCTTGCCCCATACCATAGCAGCCTGAACTGTGAAAAATAGAGAAAACTTCTGTTATACTGTTAGCTCGAAAACCATGCCCTTGGTATATCAGCTTTTTTTTTTTTTTGCTTCTATTAGGTGGTCCCCAAATTTAGTGAGACTCAGAACCATCTCCTGACACTTGTTAAAATGCAGATTCTAGGGCCTCACCAGAGGTTCTGACTCAGCCAGTCTGCCAAGGATCTGGCATGTGCATTTTTAACAGTCAGCCTTAGGAGATCCTGATGCAGCTTCTCATGCTGGGAAACATTGGGTTATATTACAATACTGAGTGTTGCTGGCATGATATGTTCTCATGCTGTAGCGAAGATCTTGCACACTACAGTTCCTTTGACCAGCTTTCCAGAACCATGAGGTAATAGCATTGGGATGGTTATTTAACTTCTCTGAGCCTTTGTCTTGACATCTGCAAAACAGGTATACTAAGAAAGCCCGCCACAGGGCTGGGCTGAAGATTAAATCAGTAAGCTCTGAAGCACTGACATGGGTGCCCAGTGGATGCTCAGTAAGGGTTATTTTTGTTGTCTCTTCATCCTGAGAGTCTGTAGGACCCCTGGATAAGGCAAGTCTATGAGAAGTGGAAAAACTGTAGAATGCTTTGAAGACTTGCACTGTCAGTGGCCATGAATGAGAAATGATAATCAAATAATTCATCAGCACCTCAGAAAGTACATAGCTGTTTGAGGAATAAAAGGTATCAGAAGCCTAAGAATCATAACTGGAAACAGTGATAGGCCTGGTAGGCAACAGCTGTCGTCATTAGAGACCAACAGTGTGCGCAAGAGGTACAGAAGGGCTGGTCATGCCTCAGCCCCTCCGGTCTTTTCCAAATTGCGTGAACTTCCAGCATTAGCACTATTGTCTGCATGTCCCCCGACAATGACAAAATGTACAATGATTCTCTATTAAGACTTAGCCTTATTCAAGTCGATTGTGTCAATGTGGATAAATCCCTGCAAAATATTTCTTTATAATAATTTAAATGAAGGTGCTAAAACATGACATGTAGCATGTTATTTCCAGAGCTTGTGGGGGCTGTGTTTGAAGCTTCTGTGTTCAGATGATAACCAAATAGCTTGTTTCTTACAGTTTTGCCATTTGGGCACTTTCTTCCCTATTTTTTTTTTTTTGTATGCTCCTCCCATTGTGTTTCTGTCTAGTCTGTTTCTCTTTTTCCTTTGTAGCTTCTGTCTCTGTAAATTTCATGGCTTTCTTCCTTTGTTCCTTCTTTCTTGTTTTTTTTTGTAAAAAGAAAAGGTGCCCTTTTTTATCCAAATGACCAGAATCTAATTTAAAATGTATGCCTTTATTCTGTTGTACGGAGTTTTCATCTCTTATCTGTGATTGTCGTCTTTACCAGTAGATGGAGCACATCTCCTATATTAAACACCATTGTAGGTCGTAGGGTGGGGTGTTTTCCGCTCATCTGTCATTTTTTGCTGCAGTGAAATTGTAGTTGGAAGCTGGTGTAATACAAAGCAAAACTTCTAATCTTGGCTAGACTAGAGTGTATACTTTTCTGACTCATGTCAGCAACGCGGGGCTTAACAACAGCTGATCTAGATAGGTGGGAGCTGGAAAATAATGAGGGTTCGTGCATGTGTGTGCTCGTGTGGCATGCGTTCTCTTTGGGAAGAGTAAGCAGCTTTGTGCCAAAGGTACCCTTTCTTCCCCTTCTCTCCCTTCCTCTCCTCATCTTTCCTTTCGGATATCCAGACTTCACCACTCGGCTCTTTCTCCCTTGTGGCACGGCTCCCAGTACATAGCAACATGTCCTTGTCTGAAGACCTCAAAGTAAAATCATAGCTTGTTAGAGCTGGAAGGAAACTTAAATGTCATCTAATACTGAAAGCAATAGGGCCCAGGTTAACAAAGGATTCACATGGGGATTTGGGGCGGCCCTTGTCTATGACCAGACTGTTGTCATCGTCCTTGTTGCTGTTGAGCTGGCATCCCTTAATCGTGGGCTCATGGCATGGAGAATTTCCCGACCTGCCTGTTTTAACTAAAGTTACCAAACAATGCTGTCAAATAGCTGATTTGATCTTTTTCATCAAATCAAGCAGCTGCTTTAACTTTGTTATACATTGGAGAATATGCAAGCATCAGCTTTTGAATGAATTTGTTCTGTATGTTGCCTGCTGCAGGGTCATGGGTACTTGTTAGACAGAGTTTCTCAAAGTTCCATCGGAATCAACTGGGTAATGGGAAAAAAGCACGAATTCCTGGATCCTATTCATTTTTTGTAGCATTAGAATCTTTTAGTTTCGGGCTTGGGAATTTGCATTGTTAGCCAGTTTCCCCAAATGAGTTTCATTCGCGGGAAGTTTGAGAACATAAGACTTAAGAGATGTTGCTGAGCATGGATTCTTTGATGCACCTCCCCTCTTTGGGCTGGGCCTCCTTCACTTTCCAACTCCATTCTGGAGAGAGCAAAGCTTAGGGGCCATGTTTTGTGTAGAAATTGGGGCTGGGAACCAGTAAAGCCAAATTATTGTCTATTTTTCTGAGTGAGAGCTGGGATTTTCTTTTGTAAAAATAGGTCAGAAAAGCTCACTTGAACCAATTTCTCTTTGGGCGAAGTCAAGCATTTGCTTCTGTGGTGATCAAATAAAGGACATGGCTGACATCTTATGGGAGATGAGCGGTGTGTTAAGACATGCAAATAACCTCTCCCTCGTTCCACAGTATTTATCATCTCTGACCAGAGACTTGTACCAAAAAGCCAAAATACTTACTGCCTTGAATGGAAGATTAGCATAGAAATGTAAAGATTTGGCTGATTCCAAGATGCTTTCCAAATTTCTAGAATTCTCCTAGCTGCTTCTTAAGGATTTGTGGCAGCAGCTTCTGGATGTCACTGATACCAGTTCTCTTCTTTTCCTTAGTAACAGAACCCTCATTGTATTCAAGGTGTTCAAAGACTGCCCCAGAACCAGTTAAAGGCCACCTTTCCCAGCCTCCTTTGTGGAAGGTTGTGGCCATGTAACTAAGTTCTGGATAATGAAATGGAAATGTTATGTAGGTTTGCTGCTTAAAGGTCACTGACTCACTGGGAGGGATCCCCTTTCATCTTTTCCCCTTGTTCCTTCCTGTTGCTTTCAATGTGAGACGTGAGAGCTAAAGCTTAAGTGGTCATTTTGGACAACGAGGCACCCTTGAGGATGAAGACCAGTACTGAGGATGGCAAAATAGAAAGATGGAGCTTACGTTTCACATGGCTTTTTGATACCACGTACCAGCCCTGGATAGACCACCTTCAGACTTCTGTATGAAATTACAAGTCTGGTATGTTTTGTCACTAATATTTTGAGTTTTACCTTTTATATGCAGTTGAGACTAGTCCTAACTGAAATCAATTATAAACCTCCTCCTACTGCAGGGGTTCTCAACCTTTAGTCTGTATCAGAATCACTTGGAAGACTTTTGAAAACACAGACTGCTGGGCCTCATCCCCAGGGTTTCTGAATCAGTAGCTCTGGGATAGAGTCTGAAAATTTGCATTTCTAACAGCCTCCCATGTGATCTAATGCTGCTAGCCCTGAGACTACACTTTGAGAACCACAGTTTTATCAAGAGCATCTTAAATTTTAAGGCAAGTTCCTACTCTAATTATTTAGGATTAGCATAGGTCAGCTAATCTCACATCCCTCAGTAGATACTGTAAGAGCTTTCTCCCCACTGCAATAACATTAATACAAATTCTACAGTCTATTGGCTCAGAGCCAAGTCACTTTAGATTACTTGGTGTAGGAACAGTGCCATAGCTGGCTTGTCCATGACTGTTTCATCCCACACCCCCACCCCATTACTGTTTCCTTTCTCAGCCTCTTTACCAAAATATGCAAACAGCTTCCAGAGAAACAAGTTACCTTCCACAGGGCATGTCTTCAGTGTAGTCAATACAGGCTACATTCAAGATGGAGGAGAAAGAATTCCATTCTCTTCATTCACGCCGGGCAAAAGACCCTTTTCTTTTATTTCCTGGGAAGCAAAGTCTATGTATGTGGAAAGGACAAATGGGTTCATTCTCACTGCATGCTAAAATGCTGGATTGAAATCAGGACTTCATTGGTGGTTTCTACCCTAGGCGAGTGCTGACTTAATCTTTGTTACTGGTGCTTCTTAGGGGCTGCTCCTTCTTGCACCTTTTTGCTGGATAGGTTAAGTCCAGTCATCACCTTATGGCCTTTCCCACCTCCTCCATCCCTCCCCAGATCCTACAGAAATTCTCTTTATGAACATTTCTTAATCATTTTTTTTGCCTAATTCCTCATTATACACTGTACTTCAGAGTCAGAGATACTGGAATTGGGAGCCAGACTTGTTTACTTGCTATGGGAGCCTCAACAAGTGACTGACCTTGCTAAAATTCAGTCACCTCATTTGTGAAAATGCAGCTTATCATGTGGACCTCATAGGGCTGAGGTAAAGATGAAATTAGCTAATGTTTATAAAGGGCTTAGCACAGTTCCCAGCTCCTGGTAAGTGCATAATACATGTTATCTGTTGTCACTAATTGGTAGCATTTCAATCCACTGAAGAAAACTTCAGTCCCTATATGATACCAGAAGCACAATTCACAAAACAAAAAAAAGGATACATTGGACTTCATCAGATTAAAAACTTTTGCTTTGCTAAAGACTGTTATGAGGATGAAAAGACAAGCCACTGACAGGCAGAAAATATTTGCGAAAAACATATCCAACAAAAGACTCGTATCTAGAATAAAGAACTCTCAAAACTCAACATTTTTAAAGAGAGCCAAAAAAGTACAATTAGAAAAATGGGCAAAAGACTTGAAAGAAACTCACCAGAGAAGATATATGGGTCACAAATAAACACATGAAATATTATTCAACACTGTTAGCCATTAGGAAAATGCAAATGAAATTCATGATGAGATACCACTACATTAGAATGGCTAAAATAAAAATTACTGAAAATACCATATTCTGGCAAGGATACAGACATACTGAATCTTTCATACATTGCTGGTAGAAATGTTAAATGGTACAACTGCCTGGAAAGCAGTATGGTAATTTCGTTAAAAAGTTAAACATACACTTAGCATACAACTGAGCAATCATTACGTACCTGGGCATTTATTTTACAGAAATGAAAACTTATATTTATGCAAAATGCTATACATGAATATTCATAGGAATTTAATTTGCAGTAGCCCAAAACTATCAACAACCCAGATTTGCTTCATCAAGTCAATAATTGAACAAATTATGGTCTACTACTAGGCAATGGAATACTACTCAGCAATAAAGGAATGAACTAGTGATACACACAACAACCTGAATGGATTTAAGGGCATTATGTTGAATGTCTTAGGCTGTTTGGATTGCTATAACAAAATAGGATAGACTGATTGGCTTATAAACAAAAGAAATTTACTTTTTATGGTTCTGGAGCCTGGAAAGTCCAAGATCAAGGTACCAGCATGGTCACATTCTGGTGAGAGCCCCCTTCCTGGTTCTTAGCTTTATCACGAGGTCCTCACATGATGGAAGGGGTGAGGGAGCTCTGTGGGGTCTCTTTTTTAAGAACATCAATCCCATTCATAAGGGCTTTACTCTCATGATCTAAGCCTCTTCCACAGGTTCCACCTCCTAATACTATCATCTTTGTGGGGGTTAGGATTTCAACATATGAATTTTGGGGGGACACAACATTCTGATCGTAGCATTGAGGCGGGGGAGGGGGAAGCCAGTTGAGAAATCTATGTACTTTGTGATTCCATTTTTTTTTTGTCTTGAAATGACTAAAGTATGGAGATGGAGAAGAGATAAAGGGTCATCAGAAGTGAGGGAAGGGGGGAAGGAGGGAGGAAAGGAGGAGTGACTATAAATGGGGCAGCACGAAGCAGTTCATTTGTGGTAATGGTTCTGTGTCTTTATTGTGATGGTAGTTTCACAAATTCATATATGTGACAAAATACCATAGAATTATACAGAGACGTACAAAAATGAGTGCACACAAAAACGGGTAAAATCAGAGTACAATCTATAGTCTAGTAAATTATATTATGCCAATTAATTTCCTGGTTTTGAGGATGCATAATTGTTATGTAAGATGTCACCCCTGGGGGAGGCGTGGTGACGGGTACATTGTCCTGTACCACTTTTTGCAGCTTCTTGTGAATCTATAATATTTACTTCAAAATTAAAAGTTAAAAAATTACCGACAATAAAATTGTAGCCCCAGTCTCAGAGGGTCAATAGCCAACTGAATCAGCAAAATGAGTGAAAAAAATCCTCAGTAATACTGGTTTCCTGTTGGATTAATTGGATAAAAACTAGATTTTGAAGAGACATATGATTGGTACTACAGTTTTCTTAATACAATTACCAGGTTGTGTTTTTTTCTTTCTTGGGCTGGCTACATCATGTTACCATCAGAGCTTTAACATCCTACAGACTAGAGAGGGAATAAATTTTTAAAAAGGAATTTTGTGTTGAAATTATTCTCTGATCAGAATATAATTTTCTTCTCACTATACAAATGTCTGGTTTTCTAGCCACATTACAAATTGTCTAATTTTCCACTCACTTTTAAATTCTAGGCAGCCATGATAAGGGGCTTTTGGGGCACCTTTCCTAAGCATGAAGGGTTAAAAGTGGGTGGTGGTGTCAAATAGCGTTAAAAAGTCACCCAGAGTTGTATCCAGCGAAAGGACAGCTTAAAAGAGCAACAGAGCAATTCAGCCCTTAAGCAGAGACTTTATTTATATGCCACATTTCAGCTGGGAAGAGATTTTATGGCCAAATCTTAGAGCCTTAAAGCTGAAGTGTATAATATAAACATCCTAGCAGCATTAACTCTAACAGCACAAGGCAGGCTTGGCACGTACCCCATTTATTATTTTGGTTCTCTTCTGCCCGAAAGACATTTCAGTAGTCAGTGTAACACTTCCATCTACATGATTCTCAGCTCCGAACTTTTAGACGTGATGCAGAACTACATGTAAAATGGAATTATAAACCTCGATGTATATTTTAACCTACAGAATAGATTTAGGTTTTGGTTTCTTAAGTGGACTTTCATCACCTCTTTCTCTCTGACAAAAGAGAGTTCTGGATTTAGGATGGGCAAACAAAGATTTCATTCTGATTTGCTCTGTTTCTTCCAGCAAGAAGTAAATGACTGGAAACTACTGTCTTTTTCTTCCTGGGGTTACCAGTTAGGTTAGTTTGCTTAAATTAAAATAAGGCCACGGGTAGGGAAAGTCACAAAAGCTCTACCAATTATCTGCTTTCTGTAAGTTTTGCCTCCAAGCATTTGTAAATAATGTTTCCTCTATTTGGAATGCTCTTCGATCTTTCTCTCTCACCTCAAACTACGCCCCTACCCTTTCTAGCTAATTTTTACTCATCCTTCAGAATGTAGCTCAATACTTACTTCCTGAAGGAAGCCCTAGATTAGATCAGTTCCCCCATTATACTCTTTCCTGGCATCCAGGACTTCCCTTTCATAGTGTTTATTATAAATATAACTAAATAATTAATGTAATAGTTAATTTTCATGTTATATCTTCTTTACTACACTGTAAAGTCTACGGGGGCAGAGAGATGTCTGACTTACACAGGTCTGCACCCCTGGTTCCCAGCAGAGCCTGGCATAAGTAAGCACTCAACAAACATTTGTTGAATAAAGTAAAGAATGAATGAAGGCAAAAATAGATGCAAAGGAATGGTAATAATCATAATATCTAACATTTATTGAGCATTTACTATATATAATGCTAGGCATTGCATTAAATGCTTTGCATATGTTACGCCATTCAGTTTGTACTACAACCCTAAGATAAGTACCATCCTTATCCTTATTTAACAGCTGACAAAACTGAGGCTTTAGAGAGTTGAAAGAAGGCTCCAGAGCTGGGAACACGTCTGAGTCACCGAACAGCTTCTCTCATATTCCTTCCGCTCCCTTCTCCCTCCTCTGTCCATTTTTTATCTACATTTCCCTTTTCTCTGTGGAGAAAATTCCTGATGTCAATGGCAGAGAGAAGTCACTTTGTTCTGGACATTTTTTTGAGGACATTGCTCCCTGGGGAGAAGCTACTTCTAGAGCACATATTTGATGGGGTGGCCAAGGGCAGATCAAGTTGCCTGATTCAGAGCTTCAATATATCTCTATGGCAGTTTGTGTGTGTTTGGACGATATGCTGAGGCAGGTGCAAAAGCTTTGTTCTGCTCTTTCTAATATATATGATAATACTGTACTTTAGTTATTGGGTATTTTTTTATCCAAGGGTCTAAAAGTTCTTTTTCAATCTATCAATCTATCAATTCAAAAACCATGATACTGTTTTAAATAGACTCATAATGCTATACAAGATCAAATATGCGAGCAGCCAACTGCCAATATTTATTTATTTTTCTAATCTGCCTCATGGTTCTCCCCTCGCCGATGCCAGCTAGTGCTTTCATCATGACTAGCACAGTTTAGCAGTTTTAAAATATATGTTACATACCAAGTAGGCTGCAGTAGCTTTCTCGGTGGCATTCGGAAACACATTAAAAATATGCAGCTTGACTTTTCATCCCCTTCACACCCTCTGCATTTCCCTTTTGGAGAGCTTAAGAGGGAGGCATAGTGGGAAGAAAATAAGCCCAAAGAAAGGAAAATAAAATTTTGCCCCTGTAGAAAACAATGTGCGAAACCAAATCTATTGTGCTTAATTCAGGTTCTGGTTCTCATGGCTGTCTTTTTGTGTCTGTCGTGTTATTTTTGTTTAATGGTGCTTTGCCATTTAGGAGTGCTCTTTTATTTCTCGCTCCTTCCCCGTCTTGGTAGTCCTGTTGTTCCGTGCGAGGCTCCGGCTCCAGCTTATATTAGTATTGTTCTCGATGTTTCTCCCTCTTCCTTCACCATGTCCGTTCACTTTAGCTGCATTCTTTCCTAATTCTCCACTCTCCCTTCGTGTCCCAGATCCCAAACATATCTTTCTTCTGACTCTAATATATTGTTTCTAAACCATGACCCTTTTGGTTACCTAATTTTATTTTCGTAATTAATCCATATGTGTTTTAGTCTTAAAATCTCTCCACGATGTTCTCTAATTGAATTTCTGGCTCCGTGTGTCCTTTTGAGCTTGACTTCTGGCAGAGCATTTACCCGGTTTCTTTTTTTCTTTGATTACTGAGTTTCACTGACAAGGCTTTTCATCCCTGCTTTTGGTCCTCACATGTATGTGGACCAAAGAGTTTGAATCAGTGAGTGAGGGCAAAGGGAAGGAGCGCTGGATTTGGAGTCAGAAGATCTATATCAGGTCTGAACCCTGCTACTTAATAATCAGAACCTCATCTATAAAATGGAAATAGTGATATTACTGTCCCTGGTAAGGGATCAAATGGGATAAAATAATGTAAACAGACTGCAGATGTTTCCTACTTGAGAGATTTTTTTCGTCTTCATGGAACTGTTATTTCCATAAAATGGCACCTCTTTTCCATTTAACAGCAGGCCAAAATAAAATGATGGAAAATGTTAACTCAAGCATTAGAAGTTTAAAACCTTGTGAAATTCTCCAAGAGGTTCTAATTAACCTCTTGGCAAAAATATCTTGGTGATGTTGGCACAGAGAAGGCTGGCTGTACCTCCATCTTTCAGCCATAGCATGTACCCCAGGGGGCTTTGAACGAAGGGACAGCATCTGAAAACTTATTTGCAATATTAAAAAGAAATTAGAATTAAAATCGAGTGACAAGACAAGTGTTAGGCTCTAGAATCCAGAAATTATTATTCAACTTTCCCATAACAAAGTAGGAATCTTATCTTAAATCATTCTCTTAAGTAGGTTGTGGAAACTTGGCGTAAATACTTTTAGTACTGGGTACTTGCTATTTTGAGAAGCAACCCATTTCATTGCCAGATGTCTTATTTTGTGCAAATGACACATAACATTCACCCACTTCTTCCAGTGACTTCCTGAACAAGTCCCATTCTTCTCACCTCAGAGAGCTCTTTTATGTTTCTGACTAGCTTCTGGGTCATCCTTTCCTACAGGCTAAAATTCCAGTGCTTTCAATGGCTTCTCATATGACGTGAATTTTCATGCTCTTCAGTGTTCCAGACCTTTCCATTTGTTAGTGGCTGCTATATTTTTTTATATTTTTTTATATTGAAGTACAGTCAGTTACAATGTGTCAATTTCTGGTGTACAGCATAATGTCCCAGTCATGCATATACATACATATATACATTTTCATATTGTTTTTCATTAAAGGTTAGTACAAGATATAGAATATAGTTCTCTGTGCCATACTGAAGGAACTTTTTTTTTTAAAATCTATTTTTATATTTAGTAGCTAACATTTGCAAATCTCAAACTCCCAAATTTATCCCTTCCCATCCCCTTTCCCTGGTAACCATAAGATTGTTTACTATGTCTGTGAGTCTATTTCTGTTCTGTAGATGAATTCATAGTGTCCTTTTTTTTTTTTTTTAGATTCCATATATAAGTTATATCATATGGTATTTTTCTTTCTCCTTCTGGCTTACTTCACTTAGAATGGTGATCTCTAGGTCCATCTGTGTTGCTGCAAATGGCATTACTTTATTCTTTTTATGGCTGAGTAGTATTCCATTGTATAAATATACCACAACTTTTTAATCCAGTCATCTGTTGATGGACATTTAGGTTGTTTCTATGTCTTGGCTATTGTATACAGTGCTGCTATGAACATTGGGGGGCATGTGTCTTTTTGAATTTGAGTTCCTTCCGGATATATGCCCAGGAGGAGGATTGCTGTATCATATAGTAAGTCTATTTTTAGTTTATTGAGGAATCTCCATACTGTTTTCCACAGTGGCTGCACCAAACTACATTCCCACCAACAGTATAGGAGGGTTCTCTTTTTTCCACAGCCTCTACAGCATTTGTCATTTGTGGACTTTTGAATGATGGCCATTCTGACTGATGTGAGGCTATAGATACCTCTTTGTAGTTTTGATTTGCATTTCTTTGATAATTAGTGATACTGAGCATTTTTTCATGTGCCTCTTGGCCATTTGTATGTCTTCATTGGAGAGTTGCTTGTTTAGGTCTTCTGCCTATTTTTGGATTGGGTTGTTTGTTTTTTGTTATTAAGTTGTATGAGCTGTTTATATATTCTGGAAATTAAGCCTTTGTCAGTTGCATTGTTTGCAGATATTTTCTCCCATTCTTTATGTTGTCGTTTTGTTTTGTTTATGGTTTCCTTTGCTGTGCAAAAGCTTATAAGTTTAATTAGGTCCCATTGGTAAATTTTTGCTTTTATTTCTATTGCATGGGTAGATTGCCCTAGGAGAACATTGCTAAGATTTATGTCAAAGAATGTTTTGCCTATGTTTTCTTCTTGGAGGTTTATCATGTCTTGTCTTATATTTAAGTCTTTAAGCCATTTTGAGTTTATTTTTGTGTATGGAGTGAGGGAATGTTCTGACTTCATCGATTTCTGTGCTGCTGTTCAGTTTTCCCAACACCACCTGCTGAAGAGACTACCTTTTCTCCATTGTATAGTCATGTCTCCTTTGTCAAAGATTAATTGAGCATAGATCTGTGGGTGTATTTCTGGACTTTCCATTCTGTTCCATTGATCCATATGTCTGTTTTTATGCCTGTAGCATGCTGTTTTGATTACTGTAGCTCTGTAGTATTGTCTGAAGTCTGTAAGGGTTATTCCTCCAGCTTTGTTCTTTTTCTTCAATATTGCTTCGGCAATTCTCGTCTTTTGTGATTCCATATAAATTTTAGGATTATTTGTCATAGTTCTATGTAAAATGTCCTGGGTAATTTGATAGGGATTGCTTTAATCTGTAGATTGCCTTGGTCAGTATTGAGTGGCTGCCGTAAAACTGAGCCTCTAGAGCTGGATACAGTACTCTGGATCTGTCTCCACCATAGATAATCCGGAGAGTGTGATGTCACCAAGAAGGCTCACTTGCCTTAAGAACATGTTTGCTGTCACTGGTTTTAGAGAGTTGCTTTTCAGTACATAAGCTGTCTAGCAAGAGCCAATAACCTGGTTTTCATTTGTATGTGAAGAACTTTCATAAATTAACTAAGTTTCAATAAGACTATAGAGGGTTTTAAGTTAAAGTGTTAATAATGAATTTCTTATTGTTGGGTAGAAACCAGAGGTGTCCATTCACTATAATTGGAACTATGGAACTACTTAAGTTTATGATAGTCCATATGTTATTTTTATGCAAAAGATAAAATACTAGGTGTCAAGCTCTTCTCTATCATTATTTTTTAACCTTCATTGAGTTTTTACACTGCCCTCTGCATGTAAAGTGTTTCATATATACAACAGCCCTGTGAGGTAAGACTGTTATTCCCACTTTACAGATAAGGCTACTGAGGCACAGAGCAGTTTATTAACTTTTCTGAGGTCACCCAGCTAGCAGGTGGCTCTGAACCCAGGAAGTCTGACTCCACATTCTATACTGCCTCACCTCCCTGTGCAGTGCATAATTGGAAAACAGTACTTATGTTAGTTGGTTGTTTTCCCCTAAAAGAAAAGATCTGAGCAAGAACTTATTCTGAAGTTCCTCTTCCCCATGCTTCCAAGGTCCATTCCATGGAACATTGGTACCTTAAGGTGATCTAAGGAGGGAAAAAAAGAGGTCTGATATTTAAGACCACATAGTTGCCATTTTTTCTTAACTTAGCCTCTTTGACCATGCTGTGCTATGGCTTGATTCAAATGTTAAGTGACAGGTTCCCATGAGCTGTTATACATGAGAGCACTTTGCAGATGCTGAATACATTGTACCTGCTTATAGCATCTCAGATTATTCATGAATTTTACATGCCTAAAAATGCCATTTAAAACAGTTTCTTCTCCAGACTCACAGATACAGAGAACAAACTAGCGGCTGGTTACCAGTGGAGAGAGGGAAGCGGGGAGGGGCAAAAAAGTGGTTATTATGGGATTATATGGAATCATGTGTGTGAAACTTTTGAAAATTGTAAAGCACTATAGAAGTTAAAGAATCTTTCCATAAAACAAAAACAACACAAAAACCAGTCACTTCTCTGATCATTTATCATTCCTTTACAAAGTATTTTAAAACTTGGTTCATCTATGGTTATCAGCAGTTGCAGCACACATAATGATAATGAATTAGGAAGCTGAAGATTGTTTTAAAAGTGGACCAAATGTGGAAGTTGTGTTAGAAGAGAGACAGTGGAAAAGGACAAGAAAATGGGAAACGTATTAAATCTTATAATGGTACTTTATGATTCTCTGAAGCAGAAATTCAGTTAAGCTCAAGTGTCTATGATGCTTAAAGAAGCATGGAGGAGAAATTTACATTAGTTATGTTGGGCCACTTCTGTATATCATTAACTACAGCAGCAGCAACAAAGCCCTAATGACACAAAGAAATTCTCTAAATTCACATTGTGTGTTAATGGGACAATGAATAAGAATGCCTTACATTCATCTTTATTCTAACATCTCAGTCCTATTTGTTAGCTCCCTTCCTTTTATCCATTTTTGTGAATAATTCTTTCAGTTGTTCATACCATCTCCCTTCACATGATATATTTACTGAATTATCATGGCCCACTTATAAGCATCATTTTGCAAGACTAAACAAATTATAAGTCCACTCAATCTTTCTGTGTAAGTGACATTTTCAAAGACAGGTTGAAAAAAAAAATCAATCCATGCAGGATAAGACACAATAAAAATGTCATGAAAACTGGGTGTAAAGTCGAACCAAGCAAGTTTGTACATTTTTATTATTATCTCCTCCAAATGGAAATGAAAATAGAAAATAGAAGAACCTCAATTTTTGAAACCAGTCTGGGAAACTTTAATTACATTAGCAACATCCAACAGTGTTATCAACACTGAGCAATTCCTCTCATCTCAACTCAGCAGCCGACTCAGAAAATCACACCTTCCAGCTCATGGGATTTGTGACACTTAGTAATGCATGTGTAATTGGGTAAAAAATAGTCATTACTGCAAGCTTTATTTTTATTTGCCTCTGTAGTTCTCTAAAGGAAAAAATACTCAGGGCTCTTTCCCTGCTTCTTCAAGAAGGCAATGGCTAGGTCCCTTTGAAGGAATGCATAGCATGACTTTTCTTAATCCCAGTCGCCCAAGTGCTACCATATTCCTAACAGGGGAGAGTTGTCCCTGCAGTATCCCTGGAAGCTCTTCTCCCCCTTACAAAGCACTGGAGGGACTGGAAGATCTAATCACCTGTTCAGCAGCTCTCTGCCTCCACTTATGCTTACTTTTCCTCCTGGATGCTGGTTTCCAGACCATATTTCTAAAAATATGAATCTTGTAACATTCCTCCTCTGTTCAAACACCTACCAGGGCTTCTTATTGCTGGTGGCTTAAAGTCTGTAAACACCCCAGCATCCAGCCAGAGAATAAATTCTTGAGGAAATCCAGCACCATCCTCTTGGTAATGCTTGTTTTCCCCTTTTGAACCCTCTGCTCTTGTCTTGCTTGGTAATAGTATCCTACTTTTGTTCTTTGTTCCCTCCCTGAATTGCCTTTTCTTTTCCCCTTGACCTATTCAAATTCCTGCCTTTCCTCCGGTTCCCACCCACCTTCCACACCATCCATGAGGCCTTCTCTCTTTACCTTCCTATCATTCAGATGGAGGCTTTTTCTACAAGAAAGGAGCCAGGATATATGAAGGCAGAAGGGAATTCGGTGTGGGAAAGTTTACGCTTCACTTTTAATTCTGTGTAGTCTAACTATGTAATTGCCACATTTCATTTCATTTCCACCTCTAGCTACATGTTCCATGGCATCTTGAACTTGGGAAGAGACCCTACTTTCTTCCAAAGTTCCCATTTCTCCTCTTGTGTTCCCCTTCTCTGACAATGATGTCACTCTCTACCCAAATGCCCAAAGCTAGAAATCCAAACATTGCCCTTCAAAATTCTTTTCTCGCCTTTGCTGCCCATCTGGTCACCAAGAACTATAATTTCTAGTTCTCAGTATCTCTCAACATCACTCTCTCCTTTCTTCTTTGCTGCTCTGTCTTAGCTGAGCCTTCACCACTTCTCTCCAGATTTTCTACAGCAGTCCACGAATAGCTCTCAGGCCTCTAGCCTCATCTGTGCTCAGATGCTTTATTCATCCTCCACATTTGTCTATGTTCTGAATGGAAAATCTGATCACTCAGAAAAAAATCATCAGTGACATTTCATTGCTTTTCACATAAAATTAAAACCTTGTAGTTGAACTGCCAGGTTTCCTCTCATATGTCTTGCTTCTTTTCCAGCACCTTTTCTCTTTTCTTACTCTCTGTCCTATCCTCCCCTACCTCAGCCTTTAATGGATACATCTTTGGCTTACTGAGCAGAAGTGCAGCCATTTCCCAGGACATCACTTTCGGGTCTAGCCAAGGGCACCCATCAACAGAGCCCATCATCAGTTGCGGTTTACCAGGGCTCTAATTTGGCTGTTACCATAGAACTCTTTTGTAAGAAAGGTTGACTAAGCAATGACCTTGTCTGTTTCACAAGATACAGAGCTCTCTCTCTCTCTCTTTCAACTTCTTCCATAAGTTTTAGGACCTTTCAGTTTACCGTCTGGGAGCTGTAGATGAGGTATAAATAACCACTGAGGAAGTTGTGTGAGAGAGAGAAATAATAGCAGATCAAGAATTTAACAAACCAGAATTCTGCTCTTGATGAAACTATTAAAAATTAGAAAAATCTATTGGCTCACTGGTTTCAGTATCTTAAATTTATACAGAATTTAGAATGGAAAAGAAAATATATGTAATTCAGTAAGAGGAGTAAGTACAAGAACCAAAAGGCATAAGAAAAGCTCATCACGTTGTCAGACTTTTGTCTGGTTTCATATATTCTTTTGGACATATGGTGGGCCTAGGGCTTGCTCTTGTTTTATGATAATTCAAAACATGGCACTCCCCATGCATTTGCCATACTTCTGCTATATTATGTTGCGTCATATGGCTCCTCTATCCCAGGCAAATTGCTCCACAACTTGTTTCTGAAAAGACCTCACATTCTGGTCCCTGTCTCAATTCCCCCACCCCTCATGTCACCCTATTCTCAATCGTGCCCTTTCTTTAAGACCTAGCTAAACCTATAAAGAATGCATAATGCCTGAAAAGCAAAATGGGTACTAATTTGGCAGGACTTTATTGTGCAGGCAGAAAAAAAAATTCAAGATAGTGGGTAAGGGTATGTTCAATGTGATCAGAGCATTGTTTTAGAAATAGCCCCTCCTCTAAGACATTACTATGCCAAAATAGATCATTGCAGTGTCCTGGTCCATTTAAGAGGATTAAATATAGTAACTGGTGGCTGCTACCTATTGAGTGAGTTAAGACCAAACTTAACTAAGGTATAAAAAGCAAAGCATTAGTAATTCTCTTCTTAAATTCTTGGTATTTTCAAAGCACTTAATATATATTATTCTATCATAACATTAGTAGTGTTACACCAAGAAGGATAACTGGTGGATTCTAGACCCAAACATCAGTAGCGCTGTTATGACTAGCAAGGTGTGCTCCTGCTTCAAATCCTAAACAGCATCAGATCATCCATCCATTCATTCAGAAATGTGTTTCAATTTCCTACGTTCCTAGGCAACGTTCTAGGCACTTGAGGTAAAACAGTAGACAAAACAAACAAAAATCCCTGTTCTTATGGATTTTATATTCTAGAAGTATTAGGCAGTGAACAAAATAAGGTAAGAAAGTGATAGATGTTACAGAGGGAAATGAGGCAGGAAAGACGCATAGGGAGCAGGGAGAGGAAGCTCATCAAGGAAGGCTCACTAAAAAAGTGTTACTTGGGCGGAGAGTTGTAGGAGGTGAGGCAACAAGTCATGAAGGAGGAATAATGTTTATGGTACGTTGTTTGCAAAGATGACCACAGGAGTTCTTTTTCTTTTCTTTTTTTCTTTAAAAATTTTTTTTTATTGAGTTACAGTCATTTTACAATGTTGTGTCAATTTCCAGTGTAGAGCACACTTTTTCAGTTATACATGAACATACATATATTCATTGTCACCTTTTTTTTTTTTTCTGTGAGCTACCATAAGATCTTGTATATATTTTCCTGTGCTATACAGTATAATCTTGTTTATCTATTCTATATTTTAAAATCCCAGTCTGTCCCCTCCCACCCCCTGCCCCCTTGGCAACCACAAGTTTGTATTCTATGTCTATGAGTCTGTTTGTATGTATGTTCTTTTTTTTTTTTTTTTTTTTAGATTCCACATGTGAGTGATCTCATATGGTATTTTTCTTTCTCTTTCTGGCTTACTTCACTTAGAATGACATTCTCCAGGAGCATCCATGTTGCGGCAAATGGTATTATGTTGTCGGTTTTTATGACTGAGTAGTATTCCATTGTAAAAATATACCACCTCTTCTTTATCCACTCATCTGTTGATGGACATTTAGGCTGTCTCCATGTCTTGGCTATTGTAAATAGTGCTGCTATGAACACTGGGGTGCAGGTGTCATCCTGAAGTAGGGTTCCTTCTTGGATATATGCCCAGGAGTGGGATTCCTGGGTCATATGGTAAGTCTATTCCTAGTCTTTTGAGGAATCTTCATACTGTTTTCCACAGTGACTTTTCTTGCTTCCCTCTCCCACTCTTAATGATTTAGCTGTCTTCTTTTTCAATTTTGTGTTTATTCTATTTGTAATTCATGGTAGTTATCACCTTTCCAGTTATGAGTTTCTCATTTTTGTAGCATCCTGCTTCTTTTCTATTTAGAGTAGACCTGTGAATATTTCTTTTAGCATGGGTTTAGTGTTGCTAAAATCTTTTAGCTTTTGCTTGTCTGTGAAGTTCTTTATCTCTCCTTCTATTCTAAAGGATAGCCTTGCTGGATAGAGTATCCTAGGCTGCATCTTTTTTTCATTCAGGACTTTGAATATATTTTGCCACTCCCTTCTGGCCTGTAGTGTTTGTGTAGAGAAATCAGCTGAGAGCCTTATGGGGGTTCCCTTGTAACTCACTCTTTGCTTTTCTCTTGCTGCCTTTAGGATCATTTCTTTATCCTTGACTCTGGCCATCTTGATTATGATACATCTTGGTGTGGGTCTGTTTGGGTTCTTCCTGTTTGGGACCCTCTGAGACTCCTGTACTTGGATATCTGATTCCTTCTTTAGGTTTGGGAAGTTTTCAGTCATGATTTCTTCAAATACCTTTTCAATCCCCTTTGTTCTTTCTTCTCCTTCTGGAACCCCTATTATGCGTAGATTGGCACGCTTTATATTATCCCATAGGTCCCTTATATTGTTTTCATTGTTTTTTATTTGTTTTTCTCTCAGCTGTTCTGATTGGGTGCTTTCTGGTGTCCTATCTTCTAGGTCACTTATTCGTTCCTCTGCATTATCTAGCCTGCTTTGTACAGCCTTTAGGTCAGCTCTCATCTCAGCCAATTCTATTTGGCTCTTCTTTATAGCTTCTATTTCATTTTTGACATATTTTATATCTCTAAACACTATTTCTTTCAGTTCCTTCAGTACTTTGATCACTCCTATTTTGAAATCTTGATCTAGTAGGACATCAGTGTCTATTTCCTTGATCGTACTTTCAGGGGATTTCTCTTGATCTTTTAATTGGGAGTGGTTCCTCTGCTTCTTCATATTGCTCATATCTCTCTGGCACTGGTGGGCGGACGTGTCACTCCCCCTCCCGATGCCGCAGTCAGATGCTGCACTTGGGCAAGGCAGGTGGGTGGATCACGCCCCCTTCCAGCACCGTGGTCAGGTGCTGCGTTCCTGCCAGGAAGGTGAGTGGCCGCCCGCCCTCTCCCGGCGCCGGTGGCTCCACTGCTCTGGGCAGCTACCTGCTCCGCTTCCGGTTTGCGCTTGGTAGGCGGGCTCGGGGAAGACTGCAGAATGGCCCCACCCCTGCTCCATGCCAAATCTCAGCTCCTTGTTTGTCTTGGTGGCACGAGTTCTCTGAGGTGCCAGGGCAGAAAGATCCTATCTACCGCAGGCTGTAAACAAGTCTCAGTCCTGCCTAGGAGGTTGCAGAGCCTCTGGGTGCGGATTCAGGGCTCGGCCCCGCCCCCGCCCGGGCGCTGCGCACAGGAGGAGGTGGTGGCTGTGGCTGCGCCCTGCCTCTCTTCTCGCAAGAAGTGCCAGTAATGGCGCTGCGGGTCTGAGGAGACAAAGGCTACGGCGCCCCTCCCCCCAGGGCACACCAGCCGTGTTGCTTTGCTTTTTTCACAATTTATGGGGGACCGAGGTTGTTCTGCTCTGTATCCCCTCCCAGCCATGACGCGCAGCCCCCTGCAGTCCCCTGGGGCTGCATCAGTGCAGCCGCCTCAGTCCTCTGCCCGGCTTGGGTGGCCTGTCCCAGCCCCCAGCTGCCGGCTCGTGTCTCGGGCTGGGTGTTGCAGGGACCCTTTGTGCCCATTTAACTTGGTTCTGTTGGTCAAGGGGTGCTCTGGGCAGATCTGAGCCTCGGAGGCTCCCCCTCCATCCCACTGGCCTCTCCATTGGAGGGGGGAGACCCAGCCAACGAGTGCTATTCCTCCTTTGCTGCTTCCTCCCTGCAGGACTGGTCCTGCACTGTTTTGCTTTTTCTTCTTTTTTTCCTACCAGATTTTTGACATCTTTGTCTTTCGAAGAGGGCAATGTTCTGTTGGAGTTCCGCAGGTGCTCTGGTTGGCTGAGTGGGTCCGTGGATGTGAGTTTTGGTGTATTTGTGGGAGAGGGTGAGCTACAAGCATCCTTCTACTCCGCCATCTTGCTTCTCTAGGAATTCTTATCTTTATAGCCACATCTTTGGGTAGCCTCTTTCAGACTGATTCTGGGCTTAGCCATATGACCTGCTTTGGAAAATGGGACAATATCAAGTGTGACCTAGCTGTCTGATCTCAGGAAATCTTGTGACTGCCATATGTAAATGAGCCTGAGCTACCCTGATGGATGATGAGAAACATGTGGTTAAGCAATCCCCACTTACCCATCGATGTCAAGCCACTGCTATTGTAGTATGAAAGCAGTCATAGATGATACATAAACATATAGGTATGGCTGTGCTCAAGTCAAACCTAATTTATGAAAAGAGGTGGCAGGTTCTGTTTGGGCAGCAGCCTGTAGCTTGCCAACTCCTTCCTAGACCATATAGCTTCAGTCAAGCGGGCTTAGACAAGAACGGTCCAGTCAACCTAGAGAACCATGAGAAATAATAATTTTTATTTTAAGCCGTTATGTTTTGAATTGGTTTGTTACACATGCAAAAACTAACCGCTACAATGTCCTAGACAGAAGAAACCAGATACAAAAATCCTGACAAGGGAGTATGCTTGTGATACTCTAGGCCTTATAAACAGAGCAATGTTACTGGAGCCAAATGAACAAGGAGGAGAGTAGTAGGAAGTAAGTGCAGAATAAAAAAGATGGAGGGGATGGGACAGGCAGATTGTAAGAGCCGTGAGGACCACTGCAGCAGAGGAGTGACATGATTTAACTTAACGTTTTAAAAAGCTTGGTCTAGTTGCTATGTTGAAAATAGACCCTGAGGTACAAGGGCAGAAGCACGGAGGTCTGTTAAGAGTCTACTGTGATAACCTGGGTGGGAGGTTGGATATGGATGCTAGCAATGAAAGTTGTGAGAAGGGATCTGAATTTGGGTATATTTTAGATAAGATGCACTCATAATTTGGATGTAGGGCATATAAGAAAGAAAGTAATTAAAGATGACTTCATGGATTTTGTCCTGGAAATTGCCATTAATTTGAAATGGAGAAGACTGCAGGTAGAGAACGTTTCGGGGAAAATATGAGGAGTTCTATGTGGCACATTAAATATAAGATGTCTATGAGGAATTTGAGTAGGTGTTTGTATACATGGGTCTGGTTTCAGGGAAGAGGATTAGACTGAAGGTACAAATTTGAAATCATCAGCACAGAGAGCATTTTATATCTATGAGATTGATGAGATTGCCAAAGGAGTGCACATACACAGGGGAGAGAAAAGCCTTAAGAAGGGAGCCTTGGGGCATTCCAACACTAAGCTGTCAGGGAGATGATGAAGAGGAATTGAGGAACACTAAAGCAAGGGGCAGGAGACTGGGATAGGAAAGGCCAGAGAGATATAAAGAGAACTGGGAGAGTGTAATATCTGGAAGGTTAGCTTAGGAGAGTATTCAAGTAAGATGAAAGCTAAGAATTAACTCTTGGATTTATCACTGTGGAGGAAGTTGGAGACTGTGACAACATCAGTGGAGTTACAGATATGAAAGCCTGGTAGCTATGTGTTTAAGACAATTTGGGAGGAGTGAAAATGAAGACTCTCTGAGTGTGGAGAGCACTTTTGAAGATGTGCAAAGAGAAATGGATCAGTAATAGATCATCTACTGGAGGGTCATTAGAGGATTGTTTTAGAGTAAGATAAAAGATATCATTGTTTTATTCTGAAGAGAATGATCCAATAAAGAGAGAGAAAATGATGATGCAGAAAAGGTGAGGCCATCTTAGACTTTGCAGCCCATTCAAGCCACCAGACTACTGCAATGGCATGAGTTAACTCCAGATGGGAAACAGAAGCAAGGGCCTTGAGTGGACAAGAAGGGATGGGCTCTAGGGCAAAAATGGAGGGGTTAGCCTTAGAGGCATGGAGGGTTGTTCTAGTAACAGAGGAGAGGGTAGAGTAAAAGTGTCTAGATGCTCATGGGTGGGAGGTTATGGTGGTAGGCAGAAATCTGGAGGTTTTTATAGTTTCTATTCAGTGAAATAGGAAGCAAGGTTATCAGTTGAGAGTGAGGACTGGGAGGACGTGCGAGTAGTTAGAGGCTGGAGGAAGTAGTAGACTGTAAAGTAATAACTCCTAGCACATTGGGCCCTTGCGTTTCCTCTCCCATGTTGATTCTGGGCTTGGCTACATGATTTTCTCTAGCTAACAGGACATTGGCAAATACGATGCATATAGTGGCTTAAAAAATGCTCGTTCCTGGGAATTCTCTCACCACCACTTGAAGAAGCTCGAACTAGCCTGCTGGAGACATGTAGCTCATCCAGTAGCAAGCACCAACTGCCATCTTAGACTAGTCAGCCCCATTCAAGTCACCAGATGAACACAGCCACATGAGCAACACCAAGCAAGTCCAGCAGAAGAACTACCCAACTGATGCCAACCCAGATTGCTGACCCACAAAATCATGAGCAAATAAAGTATTTATGGATTTAAGCCACTATTTATTGGGATGGCTTGATACGTAGCAATGGCTGCTAGATACAGAGGAGGATGTACAAATGATGGACAGAGAGAGTAGGCGAGAAAGAAGAATGGGGAAATACAGTATGATTGCGGGCATTACTAAGGGCCCACTTAAGAGTTACAGTCGTTAAGTTTAAGTGCGCTCGGTCAGTATAGTTGGGTCTTTCTCTAGCCACATTCAGTTGCACGGTTGCTGGTGTGGTGTAGAGGAGAAATGGATTTAGTCAGCTAAAGAATTTTTGCCAAGCAAATACAACAAAGTCAGAGGGTCAGGTAAAGTGGAAAAGCATACAAGGGAATGATTATCATTTTTTACCATGGGATTTCACCTCAGAAAATAGAGGAGACCAACCAGCTGAAATGCAGTGAAAATGTTGTTGGACCAATTGATTGGATTTCTCAGAGGGATTAAAGGATTTTTGGCATCAGGACAGCAGGGAGGATGAATTAGAAAAAGAGGAGGTTGTGGTCAGAGTCTGATATGTGAATTAGAGATGATGGAAGGAGAACAGTTTTCATAGATGACAGGTCTGTAGTCTGACTTAACAGCAATGAGAGGCTGAATAGATTGGAGGACCAGATCGGGGGAGGAGAAAAAATAAAGAGGCCAGGTTGTGGAAGGATTATCTATGTGGATAGTGGTTTCATCAGGAATTAGGACAGGGCTGACGCTGGAGAAGATTGCCATCAGCCAGGAGCTAAAATAATCCAGCAATGTGGCGGGAGGGGTCCCTGGGTAACTGTAACAAGGGGCAGTAGTAGGGGGCATAATGTGATGTCATTAAATTCTGAATGAGGTGATTTGAGGGAGGAGGGACAGAAGAAGGGATGGCCTGAAAGTGTCAACAAGGAAGAAAGACATCTTACTCTCAGGCTCGGTAGTGCTGTGTGTGGGGAGAACATGACCAGGACTTGAGAGGGCTGCTCTGGCAGCAGTGTCCTTGGGGGGATTCCAGATTGCAGTTGGAGCAAGAAGATGCAGAAAGTGTTCAGGAAAGAAGTTGAGAACACAGAGATGGTGCTGATAATGATCCATGAGTTCCAAAAAGCACAAGGGAAAGATTTCCAAAGCTGGGGAAGGGTGAGAGAAGGGGACAGAAAGGAAAAGTGCACAGCCTTTTGAGGATTAGAGTATGAAGGATGAGTCATGCCCTGGGAAACGGGGGCGGGAGTAGTTCTTGAGGTCATGAACATCAGCAGAGATCAAAGACAATTTGAGATTCAACCCTGGGAATGCAAGGCAGACAGTGATGGTGAGGCTGTCAGTTTTAGAGGTTGGGGAATTTCCAGGGGACCCCTCTTCACATCTGCCATAGAAATGTGGAGGTCTGGGAAGGGTGGTCGTGTTTTGTTAGTTGAACAGTCCAGTGGGGAAATGCCATGCTGCATATAACCTCACCGTTGTTCCTTGATTCTGACACACATGTGTTCCCTAGGAATGACTGGCTGGATAAGGTACACTGGCATCTTTTAAACTTCAGGGCTTGCTGATAAACTTCCTTCTTCCAAATGTCTGACAAAAATGGTGAATGGTTTTTTTAAGAGAGGCAAAAAGCACCAGAGCTGAGTCTCATGCTCTTTCTCTGGGCGGGAGTGTGTAAGCCCTGCATTTCTTTGATGTTGCTCTAAAACACTTGTGCCGGCACCACCAGGGGCTTTGAAGTTCTAGCGCTCCTGACATTCTGACATCTGGACTTGTACTCTTCTGAAGTAGCAAATCGAAACAATGGTCAAACTCTCATAGAAAAAGAAAAAGGACAGCAAGACCATATACAGAATTTTTGATGCCACTTGCCTGATTAGAGAGAATGCTCTCTCTGCCTCTTCAAACACAGGCTCATTAGTTTCAGATTTTATTGTTCATCTCAGGTGTCTGTCACTTGTCGCCCTTCTCATCCCAGGATTTCTCCATGGAGGGGTTTACTAACCCACTCCTGAAGTGCGGATCCAAATCTACTGTTTCCTCCAAATGGCCTTTTACTTAAACATAAAAACTGTATGCTTGGCCTTAGGCTGCCCGCCATGATTCATCTTTTATCATCCCCCCTTGAGTTATACTTCTTCCTTTCACAGCAGAGGAGCTCCCTTTCTGGGCTATGTCCTCAGTCCCCGCAGGCCCTGATTTGGAAGTCTGTCTCATGTTGTTTTTACCTTCGCATCTGTCAGGCCAACTTCTCCTCCTCTCACAAGCTTCATCTTCAAGCTAACCATCTCCCAGGGAATTATCCAAATCGTGGCTTTTCAATCAATGGGATACTCTTTCTTTCACTTCTTTACCCTCTGTTTTCCATACATGTTCACATCTTTGAAGAAGGAGTGGAGGGAAAGAAGCTAACAATTCTTTTGGTTTTAAAGTTGCTTTGTTTACTGTGAAATCCTCCCAGACAGAGCATGCATTTCTGCCAAACTTAATACCTTTATGAATTGGACCCTAATGATTATGCTTATGGTTGGGTTTGCCATCTTCCTGCCACCCTCCGGTCTTCTCTTCCTAACATCTTGGACAAGTTGGGCATTCTCCTTTTCTCCCAAACTTCTTTCCCTGGAAGCTACTCTCCTTTTGCTGCCGTAAACAGATCAGATAGGTGAAGTAGGTTTTCTTTGTTTGTTGAGGGGAAAGCACCCCTCATCTCTTTCCACAACCCCCCTCTTCTTGTAACATTGTTATTTTCATCAAGATGCGGATTGACAGATAAACGGTGAAGCTCTCGTGCCCTGCCCAGTCCTGGCGTCACTGAGCGCTGCTGTGCCAGCAGCAGTCCTGCATCGGGGGACTGTCCCGAAACCAAGTAGGCTCGCCAAAGGACCCTCCGGTCTTCTTCTTCACCTTTTTCACTAGGTCCCTCTTGGGAACCTTCAGATGAAAAAGTGGAAGTTCTCTCCAATCAGAGGAAATTCTGTTTGTGAAGAAAAGATCCGTCCAGAGCAAATTGGGAGAGAACGGAGCTCAGTTGCCTGGTTGTGAAGCCCACAGGATGTCTTCACCAGAGACCAGCAAGGCACCATTCTGGTTATTCCCTTTTCTGAGGACTTGGATGACTTTTTTGGTTCGTCATTGGTCCCTGGATTTATTGGCCTTGAGTCACTCCTTGATCTAGTCTCCTAATGGGCAAAAGTGAACTTGCTTGAGAAAACATAAGTTTAATGACTGCTTAATACTGCATATTTGGGACTACATTTAATCAGTCCCGTGCTGCCTCCCATTTTTTGGTTCTCATAAATAGCTATTCAATGAACTTCCAGTGGCTTCTTGAAACTCCCTGCATCTGTGTCTACTCTCCATTGTCCATATCTTTACTTTCCATTGACTCTTAGCTTATGAAGTCAACTTCCTGCCCCCATCTTTGTCCAAGAGCCTCCTAGACCTAGTCCACTACAGGTATCAGACTAGTACAAAGGTGGGACAACTAGGCAGGGATACCCCTTTTTAGGAAGACTTTGTTTCTTTCCTTTCCAGATTGCTGAAGACAATGATTTCCTCAAGGTATTAGGGGCTATGGAATCAAGGTCCTTAAAGAAAATGTGGTCATGACTCCCATTATGGTAAGCTCGATATGCTCCTGGGAGGGTTTCAAGATGATCATCAAGGTGGGCAATAAAGATTCTAGTCAACAGAGCCAGGACAGGAATCAACCTAACAATACCCTGCAAAATATTTATGACACCTATCTGGGCCAAGTCATCTCTGAGGAACAGATTAGAAGATGCTTGTATAGGAAAATGTTTGTTTGCTGTTTATTTAAGAGTATTCTGTAATAGAGAAGAAAAATAAGGAGGATAGACAAAACTAAGTATAGCTAATCCTTGTGAGACATATTAGACATGGATAAAGTAGGCAGAATATACGTGTTCTGAATAGGAAGGGATGGAACGACCAAGGAGACACCAAGTATTCATGACAATTGTTGCATCCTTAGATCAGCCACCCACTGGTGGCACCCAGTTTTGGTCCCACATATCCTCTGCCCTACATACTAGGAGTACTTGTCCCTTGATGTCTCTGACAGAACTGGTGTATATTAGCTCTACATATCTTCATCACTGGTCTTCATAACCATACGAAGCGGAGAAAGCTAAAGCAGCAGAGAGAATGGACATGTGAACATTGTGTGACATAGGATTCAGGCTGCGCGGTCCTTCCATTGCGCTAGTGTTCTCGTGTGCTCTCCCCCCCCCCACTTGATTCTCACTGTTCTAAATAATTCAGTAGACAGTGGGATCCAAGCCATCTTAGTTGGATCTGTGAGCTGTTTGGTCTGTGACGTCTTGTATATTCTGCCTGGTGATATAGTTGAAGTCTACACAAACATCAAGGTGATTTCTCATTGTGACATAGAGTGATAACAAGAGGTAAACAGATTGAGTACTTTGGCCAATAAGGGGACAAGAAACTGACAAAGACACCTGTAGATTAAATTATAAGCTGAGCTCTTTTGACTTCTAAGCAGCAAGGAAATAGACAACCTAAGGACCCAAGTTTCATCTCCCAAATACCGTTAGAGGCCCAGAGATACAGGGGTACATCAAACCAAGAGACAGGAACCATTCTTTTTCTGGGTCAAAGGATCCATCCTGAGTTACTGACTCCTACACACTCTGTGGTGCTTGAGACAGTCTAGGTACAACAACACAAAAGTGAGTACCTGCAGTGCCCAGCAGGTAATTTAAATCAATGAAGAGGCACATTTGGGTACCTAAGTTACATTGGTGGCATGAATACATGAATGGCATGTACTGTGGTGAATTGGAGAATGTAATTGAAGATGTTAGCTAAAACTCAGCTCCATATGAAAGTTCCCATGGGACAGGGCCCAGTGTGGCCAAACAGTTAACGTTTTTAAGAGAAGCCAGACATTTAGAATTTTATGAGAATTCTTCCAGTTCAAAACTCACTAGTTTGTCAAGATTTTAGTTTCTAAATACCATCTAACCAACAAAAGGAACTAGAGGTCCTTGGAGAAGTGGCTGATCCTAGGACAGGGGCAGAGAAAATACATCATAAGCTTGGACCATCTTGTAGTGCCAGAAAGTAAGAAAGTACTCTACGTGCTCGCTCGCTCTCGCTCTCGCTCGCTCTCTCTCTCTCTCTCTCTCTCTCTCTCTCTCTCTCTCTCTCGCTCGCTCTCTCTCTCTCTCATGGAAGTATGTCAAGAGCCAACAGAAAGTTCCCAATGGCCAAATTGGGAACAATTTGAGCAACTAAATAAATAACATAGTATTGGTTTATAACTCAAAGTAGTAAGTAAGTATCAACGAGTCCATACTGATATAAATAGATGACTGAATAAATAAACAAATGGTAGAGAAGCTACAAGTTTTCATTTCAGAAGAATTTCAAATATTATAGGTAGACACTCTCCCCATCCAGGAGGTGACATTTAGTTCCTCTTCCCCACTCCTTGAGAGTGACCTCGACTTAGTGACTGATTTCTGAAGAGTAGAGAATGGAAAGGGGAAAATAGTAACTTTGCAGTCGAGAAACTAGCAGATGGCACCTTACCCAAGAGGTCAAGGTCAGCATCACTGGTGATGTCATATGGAGAGCATGGAGCCCCTGATATGAAGTGATGAGAGGAGCACATACCTCTGTGGTCCTCTTCCTCCAAACCCATAACCCTGTCTATTCAGGAGAAAACCTCAGACAAACCCAAATTGATAAACATGCTACAAAATACTTGACCAGTACTCTTCAAAACTCTCAAGGTCATGAAAAACAAGGGAAGACTGAGACAGAAGAGGTCAAGGAGACTTGACATTAAATGCAATGTGATGTCCTGGATTGGAACCCAGAACAGAAAAAGGACTTAAGTGGCCAAATTGGTGAAATCTGAATATACTGTTGAGTTTAGTTAATCATAATGTGCTAGTTTTAATTTCTTATTTTTAACACATGTAAGGTGTTAACAGAGGAAACTGGGTCAAGGATATACAGGAACTCTCTACTATCTTTGCAACATTTCTGTAAATCTACACTCTTCCCAAAATTTAAAAATTAGTTTAAAAATCATTAGTTGGAACAAAATACATCTGCAGGTGAATCTGGCCTGGGACCATCTGTTGGATCCTCTGATTTTGAAAAATACATGTTCCCATGACACTGCTCCCCTGAATCAGAAATCACAGTAAGCCACCACCCCTTAACTCAAAGATAAGCCCTCAATTTATGGCACCCAGATTTACAATCTTTTCCTTCCTCCTAGTAAAGGTCCCTATCTTTCCCTGCTCATTTTATATATTTATATATTTATACACACACACACATACACACACATATATATGTGTATGTGTGTATATATATATATATAAAAATATATCTGTATCTGTTTCTGTCTATTCTTTCTTCTTCCTGGTATGCTGATGTAAATGGTTGGAGCTCCAGTAGCTGTATTAGAAAAAAGATAACCTTAAGACCAGAAGCCCTGTATAATGGAACAAGAAAATAATGTATTGTGTCAAATCAAACATGTCACTTCTAAGGCACACCATTATTTTATGTACCACGAAGAAAGGAAAAAAATGCGACCAATTAAATTGACATAACCTTTTTTAATCCATTGAATTTTTCTTAGATTTTTCAATTTATACTTATTAAAAGATCTCTTTCACATTTATTTAGACATAGATTTTCTTTGTCATTAGGTCACTCTTGTGCATACACACAAAAAGGAAACCATGCATTAGATAAATTGTTTATGGTTCTGCTAGAAATTCTTCAGATTCAAGTTTCATCTCTTCTAAGATATCTGCACCCCCATGTTTATTGCAGCATTATTCACAATAGCCAAGACCTAGAAACAACCTAAGTGTCCATTGACAGACACAGGGATAAAGAATATGTGGTATATATATACAATGGTAAAAAAAGGAAGGGAATCCTGCCATTTGCAACAAGGATGGACTATGAAGGCATTATTCTAAGTGAAACAAGTCAGACAAAAAAGACAAATTCTGTGTGATCTCACTTATATGTGTAATCTAAAAAAAACCAAACGAATAGAAATAGTAGAATGGTGCTGGGGGGTGGGAGAAATGGGGAGATATTGGTCAAAGGGTACAGACTCTCAGTCATAAGATATATAAGTTCTAGGGATCTAACATACATCATGGTGACTATAGTTAACAGTCTTGCATTATATACTTGAAAGTTGCTAAAGGAGTAAATCTTTAAAAAATTTTTAACTTTCTTTTATTGAAGTATAGTTGATTTACAATATTATATTAGTTTCAGGTGTACAGCATAGTGATCAGTATTTTTATAGATTATACTCCATTTGAAGTTGTTACAAAATAATGGCTATAGTTCCTGGAGTTGTTCAATGTCTCCTTGTTGCTTATCTACTTTATACATAGTAGTTTGTATCTCTTAATCCCATACCCCTATTTTGCCCCTCCCCACTAGTAGCCACTAGTTAGTTCTCTATATGTGTAAGTCTGTTTCTGTTTTGTTATATACATTTGTTTGTTTTACTTTTAGATTCTACACATAAGTGATAATATACAGTATTTGTCTTTCTCTATCTGACTTATGTCACTAGTATAATACCCTCCCAGTCCATCCATGTTGTTGCACATGGAAAAATTTCATTCTTTTTTATGGATGAGTAATCTTCCTTCCTATCTATCTATCTATCTATCTATCTATCTATCTATCTATCTATCTCATATCTTCTTTATCCCTTGATCTGCTGATGAACACATAGGTTGTTTCCATATCTTGGCTATTGTGAATAATGCTGCTACACTGGGGTGGGTATATCTTTTCAAAGTAATGTTTTTTTTTCCCTGGATGTATACCCAGAAGTGGAACTGCTGGATCATATGGTAGTTCTATTTTTAGTGTTTTGAAGAACCTCCATACTTTTTTCCATAGTGGCTGTACCAACTCCTATCAACAATATATGAGGGTTCCCTTTTTTCTACATTCTTGCCAATATTTGTTATTTGTAGACTTTTTGATGATAGCCATTCTGACAGGTGTGAGATGATATCTCACTGTGGTTTTGAGTTACATTTCTCTAATGATTAGTGATGTCGAGCATCTTTTCATGTACCTGTTGGCCATCTGGATGTCTTATTTGGAAAAATGTTTATTCAGATCTTCTGCCCATTTTTAATCAGGTTGTATGTATATATTTTGGATATTAACCCCTTATTGGTCATATCATTTGCAAATAGTTTCTCTCATTCAGCAGTTTGTCTTTTTGTTTTGTTGATGGTTTCAAGTAAATCTTAAATGCTCTCACCACACACAAAAAGGTAATTATGTGAAGTGAAGGATGTGTTAACTTCACTATGATAATCATTTCACAAAATATATGTGTGTCAAGTCATCACATTGTACACCTTAAACTTACACAATATGTCAATTATACCTCAAGGAAACTAGAATAAGTAAATAATTTAAATAAAATAATTTTCAATTTTTCTAAATCACTTTTGTACTCAGAATCATTGGTATCTCTTTTTTGGTATGTATTTTTTTTTTATTGAAGTATAGTCAGTTTACAATTTTGTGTCAATTTCTGGTGTATAGCATAATGCTTCAGTCATACATGAACATACATATATTTGTTTTCATATTCTTTTTCACCATAGGTTACTACAAGAACTGAATATAGTTCCCTGTGCTATACACTATGAACTTGTTGTTTATTTTATATATAGTAGTTAGTATCTGCAAATCTCAAGCTCACAGTTTAGTCCTTCCCACTCCCTTCCCCTCTGGTAACTATAAGTTTGTTTTCTATGTCCATGAATCTGTTTCTGTTTTGTAAGTAAGTTCGTTTGTCTTTTTTTTTTTTTTAGATTCCACATATAATTGCTATCATATGGTATTTTTCTTTCTCTTTCTGGCTTACTTCACTTAGAATGACAATCTCCATGTCCATCCATGTTGCTGCAAATGTCATTATTTTATTCTTTTTTATGGCTGAGTAGTATTCCATTGTATAAATATATCACAACCTCTTTATCCAGTCATCTGTTGATGGACATTTAGCATCCTCTGTACCATCGAGTGTTAGTGATGCAGAATTTCTTAAGAGTACTCTTCTAATGTTTCTAGAAATTTGTTCATGGCCAATGATGCCACTCTGCTGAGTCTTGATGTGCCTGCTCAGGCAGTGACAGCTTATGGCCAACAGGGATTGTAAGATTCATTCCAATTTCAAAGATGTTAAAATGTGGGGAAAAAAATGCACCTCTTAGAATCAGTGAAATGAGGTGGAAGGAGCTCCCTCAGCAGCCTAAACTGTTTTCCTCTGTCCTTATTTTATATATGGGAGAGAAAACCTTTATTTTTTTTAAAGCCACTGCTTTTCTGATCTTTGTTACTCATAGTCAAACCCAACCCAAACTGATACACGATTATTATGTTAACCATTATTACTTTGCTTTCCCACTGTAACTTAACCCACTCTTACGTCCTCCTGGACTAATGAATCAAGGCATAAATTTCTTTACTGTTTAGGTGTCCTAAACTTTGCTAATTACCCTCATTTCACCCTTCACTTTAGCTTTACTGAAGCAGATTCCATCAATATCCCTCTGAAGCTGAACTCAGGACTGCAAAAAAAATTGTAATAAAAATTTCTGTTATTTTCAAATCTGAAGCATAGTATCACTTCCAAGATTAGTGGTAATGCCTCCCTCTACTGAATACTTGATTAGATATGTCTGTTGGGCTTGTGAAAAGAAACTGGAATTGCTGGCAAATGAAAAAAAAATTAAAGAGAATTTAAAAATCAGAAATGTAGAACAAATTTCAAGAGTAGAGAAGATGCAGGAGAAATTAATGGGTGCTTTGTACTGTGTGTCACACATTTCTGAGGGAAAAAAATACTTTTCCTTTTTCTGGAAAATGAAGTACAACTTGTCAGTGACAACCATTTATTAAGAAATTTCCTTTTGTGATAGAGTGAAGATTTTTTCCCCCAGAGGTAAATTATTCAACACAGTTAATTTGAATCCGTGTTTGAGCCTGAGATGAAGTTATCAATTTTATTATCATTTTCCCTCAGTCTGTCCTGATATTATCGGTGCCTGAGATTCTGGTACCCATAGCAACAGCCACTATTTCAGACATCATTCCCCTAAGCAACAGAGCACGGCCAATGACTGACAGTTATCCAGCTGTGCATCTCAGGGTGGTATCTTCCAGGACTGGAAGACCAAGTCACAACTCACTACCATGTCTTGAGAGTCAGGTTATCAAGGAGTTGGGAAGGCTGTGAGTATGCAGGAAGGTGACACACCCACAAGAAGTTTACTCACTCCTTTTGAGAGGTATGTGGCAGGGGAGGGTGGGAAAATAAGGAGACTTACAGCAATGGACAAAGTCAAGAAATAGGAAAGTGCAACAGGGCAGACTTCATTCATCTGAATGTTTCTTCTTTCCGTCACTGCCCACATATTCCAAAGGCTGTTTGTGGACCCCAAAGCTGAACCAGGAAAAGGGCGATTTAGAGCATTCACTTTTGTCTTGCAGAAGAACAAGAAGGAAAGAAACAATTGAGCTGTCACTGTGTCTAAACTTCCCTGCCAGGGATTCTTAAAGAAAAGCTGTGAAATGTGACACTACAAGTAGGGGCTTGTAATAGGCACTGGAATGTAATAATCACAGTTCTCTTTGAATCTTGTAGGTGAGGAAATCCCACATCCTAGAGGATGCAGGTCTAAGAATTCTCTGTATCATCCCAGGGAGTCCCTCTGTATGACACAAAAGGGAAAGATGGGATAAAAAGGGGGCCCTGCAGCCCAAATTGGGGTCAGCTTTAGATCCCAGTGAAGGGCCCATAACAGGCAATTGTTCGGTATATAGATTACAGCATCCTGTGCATAACAAAAATACAGGGTTTCTCTGTCCAGATGAGCTGAATTTGCAGGCAGAACATACCTGTTTTGTAGCGGTCCCCTTTACCTCTTGTGACTGAAGAGAAGCCACTCAGAGTGAAAGGTGTAATCTCTGGGGATTTGCAGTCCTGAGGTCCCCCAGGAATTCAGGGCTAACTCAGGGTAGCAGTATTGCTGCCTGTGTAGGGCAGGGCCTGAACAGAGTGATTCCGGTGTACGGGTTTTGACTACCTTCTTGTGCGGTGCCCTGCTGCCTCTTACGCATTCTGTGGCCAATTCTGAAGACCTCTTTCCTATGAGAAGGATTCTGGCTGAGGTCTAGAAGCCATCCGCACCCTAGGCGGGAGGCACACCTGTAATTAGAGGGAAGACTGCAGGGATCAGGGCTGTCTTTACAAGTGTTGGGGATTTCCCTCCCTTCTGGGGCTGGTTATATGGCTGGATTCCCAGTCTACTCACAGAGTCTTTCTTAACCCATTGTTACACTTGTGGAGTAACAGGAAAAAAACAGAAGGCATTAGAAGATCTGTGTATGTGTCCACATTCCATTACTTTTTACCTGTGTGCCTCCCTTTTGCTCACTGATAAAGACATGGTCGTTAACACCTATCCTTCTTACTTCTTGAGGTTCTTATAAAAATAATATACAATAATGTAAATAAAAGGACTTGGAGCTGCAAAGTGCTAATCACATTTTATTCTAGTTTGTCAACCCCTTGGCTATGAGGAAGACAGCCCAAGGCTCATCCCCCCTTATCACTATAGCCCAGTGTCAACCTGTCAGAGGCAGTCTCAGCCATGCTGTCTTCCAGGGCCCCTGGCTTGCTAGTGAGACTCAATAAACATTAACATTTGCATAATTAATTGAAGTAAAATATATTGTATAAATCTAAAGATCCCTTTTCTTTTCATCCCTGTCCAATCCTATTTCCTTCACTTCTTCCCCAAAGGCAACTACTGTGATAAATTCTAGACCATGTTCTTTTGTATCTTTACCATACACAGGCACCCACAGACACCACCTACCTAGGCACAGGGCCTCGGATCACCCATCTCACCTCACTCCACGCCCCCCCCCCCCTTTTAATAAGGGGAAGATTGATTTTGTGTTTTTCAGGGTCCCATGGAATCCTCCCTCCATCCATGGAGACCCTGAGCTGCATATGGATGGAGTGGGGGTAGGTGAAGAGACTCCTGCATACCTGTTTTAAACTTAAAAGGTTAGGGTTTTGCACATACAAAGTAACCAGACACCTTTATTTAAGCACCAGTAACTTTATTGGAAGGAATGATAACATTGAAAGAAGAAAAACTTAAGTGAACTTTTTTTTTTTTGCAAGGGCAATATTGCGCTATGCATGCCAGGCAGGGTGACCTCGGGAAGTCACCCCGTGACCACGGGGAAGTGCAGTCCAGGCTCAGTTCATCTTGTCACTGTCGCCCAGGGTGAGCTTGTCGAAGAGGTACTCCGCCATGCCGACTTCCGGGGTCCCCATCTTGCGCAGGGTGGTGATGTGGTCCCCTAGCTCCTTGATGAACTCGACCTGCTGGTTCAGGCAGTGGCTCTGCAGGAAGTGGCACAGGTGGGCGTCGCTCTTCTCGCTGGCCAGCTGGTGCAGGTGGAGCAGGCTCTGGTTGACGCCCTTCTCCAGGCGCAAGGCACACTGCATGGCCTGCAGGCCGCTCTCCCAGGTGTCGCGGTCTGGCTTCCTGATGTCGTGGAAGCAGAGGCGGCCCCCGCGCTGGTTCTGCAGGCGCATCAGGCTCTCGGCCCGCTCCCCCAGGTGCCGCGAGCGCCGCAGGAAGAAGCGGGCGAAGTGCTTCAAGGCCACGTCGTCGCGGTCGAAGTTGAAGGCCATGGCCTGGCACACGTAGGAGGCGTGGAGCTCCAGGGTGACGTGGCTGTTGATGGCGGCCTGGCAGTCGGGGTGGTAGTTTTGGCACACCTGCGAGGGCCCCGCGGGCATCATGGCTGGCGGCAGGGGCACCAAGGCCAGGACGAAGGCGACACTGAAGCGGAGGCCGCGAAGCGGGCAGCGGCGGGCGTGAAGGCGACGGCGGCCTCCGAGCGTCCCCAGGGCGAGCGATGAGGGCGGCCTGAGGCGGCGGGCGTCAAACCGGCAGGCAGGTCGCTGGGTGTGAGCTCTGGGATAGGCCGGAAATGATGGCCGCTAAGAGGGGCCGAGGGGGCGGGGCCAGAGGGTCCGTTACAGGAAGAGGGCGATGGGGGCGGGGCTCCCTGTTCTAGGCTTCATAGGAGCCTGGGCGAAGCAGGAAATCCCAGGCCAACTCTGCACTGTCTTGAAACCATCTTTTAAAAAGTAGCCCTATTGAGATATAACTCATATACTATAAAATTAACCTTTTGAAAGTGAGTATTTACCTTGTTTTTAGTATATTCATAGAGTTGTGCAACCATCATCACACTCTAATCACAAAATGTTTTTGTCACTCCAAAATGAAAATTTCCCTACTTATTAGCAGTCACTCTCCATGCTGCCTCCCTCCAGGGTTGGTGACCACTAATCAACTTTCTGTCTCTATAGATTTGCCTATTCTGGACTTTTCAAATAAATGAAGTCATACAATATATGACCTTTTGTATCTGCCTTCTTTTACTTAACATAATGTTTTTAATCTTTATCCTTTTTATTGCTGAGTAGTATTCTATTATAGGCATATACCACAATTTATTTATCCTTTCAATTGATAGACATCTGAGTTGTTTCCATTTTGTGGCTATTATGAGGAATGTTACTATGAACATTTGTGTACAGGTTTTTGTGTAGACTCATGTTTTCGATTCTGTTGGGAATATACATAGGAATGGAATTGCTGGGTTGATGGTAACTCTATGTTTAATATTTTGAGGAACTCCCAGAATGTTCTCCAAAGTGATTGCACCATTTTTACATTCCCACCAGCAATGTGTGAAGTTTCCAACACTGTTATTGTCTGTTTTTTTTTTAAAAAAAATTTTAATCGTCTTAGTGAATATAAAGTGGTATCACATTGTGATTTTGATTTGCATTTCCCTGATGACTAGTGATGTTCAGTACTTTGTATGTACTTATTGGCTATTTGTATATCATCTTTGGAGAAATGTCTATTCATATCTTTTCCCCTTTTAAAAATAGAATTATTTGTTTATTGTTGAGTTGTAAGAGTTCTGCATATATTCTGGATATATTTCTTCCATTCTGTGGATTGTCTTTTCACTTTCTTAATGGTGATTCCTTTGAAGCCCAAAAGTTCTTAATTATGATTAAGTCCAATTTATCTATTTTTTTCTTTTGTCACTTGTGTCTTTGATGTCATATCCAAGAAGCCATTGCCTAATTCAAGGTCACAAATATTTACAACCAGTTTTTCTTCTAAGAATTTTATGGTTTTAGCTATTAGATTTAGATACATTTAGGTCTCAGATCCATTTTGAGTTAATGTTTGTATATTATGTAAGGCAGGGATCTAACTTCATTCTTTTGTATGTGGATCTTCAGTTATCCCAGAAACATTTGTTGAGAAGGCTATTCTTTCCCCATTGGATGGTCTTGGCACACTTGTCAAAAATCAATTGACCACAGATATATGGGCTTATTTTTGGACTCCCAATTCTGTTCTATAAATCTGTATATCTAAACTTATGATAATACAACACTGTCTTGATTACTGTAGGTCTGTAATAAGTTTTGAAATAGGAAAATATATGAGTCTTCCAACTTTATTCTTCTTTTTCAAGATTGTTTTAGCTGTTCTGTGTCCCTTATATTTCCATGTGAATTTTAGGATAAACTTGTCAATTTTTTCCCCCAGAAAGCCAGCTGGACTGTTGATAGGGATTGCATTGAGTCTGTAGATAATTTGGGGGACTATTGATATCTTAACAATATTGAGTCTTCTGATCCATAAACATGGGATATTTTTCAATTTATAGAGGTCTCAGACCTTTTAAAATATAGATTCTGATTTAGACTGGAGCCAAAATCTGAATTTCTAAATAAGCTTTCAGGTAATGCTAGACCACACTCTTAATAACAATGCTCTAAAAGGGAAGAAGCTGCCATCCTTTGTTGTCTTAGTCTATTCAACCTGCTGTAACAAAGTACCATAGACTGGGTGGCTTATAAACAACAGAAATTTATTTCTTACAGTTCTGGAGGCTGGAAGTCCAAGTTTAGGATGCCAGCATTGTCGGGTTCTGGTGAGAACTCTCTTCTGCATCACACATGGCCATCTTCTTGCTGTGTCCTCAGATGGTCGAAGGGGTGAGGGAGCTCTCCAGAGTCTGTTTTATAAGGGTACTAATCCCATTTGCAAGGGCTGCATTCTCATGATGCAGTCACCTCTCAAGGGCCCCACCACTTAAGACTGTTACATTTGGGGTTAAAATTTCTACATACAAGTTTTGAGTGGGGGATACAGACATTCATTCTATAGCACTTATTGAGGTTTGGAGTTAAGGAGACACATCTTGGTCTCCATAAGCAGAAATGCCTTTTCCCACCTCACAGACAGCACTTCTGATAGTTGTATTAGATGTGAGTTCCTATGGGAAAGGGGAAAGGCTTTCCTCCTATCAAGAAAGATCGTTAAAGAATTTAAAATTGACAAAGAAGACGCTTATTGGGTGTCCTTTTTAGAGTACCCTTCGTGGTTATCTCCACCTTTCACTGATTTTGAGCTATTTTATAACTCTAACTTGTAGAAAACTAATAATAATGCAAATTATTCTTGTCCACAGAAATGCAAATGAATTGTATCTGGTGGGATGCAACTTATTTTGAACTAATTTTGCATCTATTTGTACGTTCATCTCAACATTACTTATTGCCTGCCTATGTATATGTATGGCTCCTTTGAACCATCTGTAACATCTTACTGGTTTCCTCATTAATGAGTTAAGTAAAATCTTTGACATATATTTATTTTATATTTACATGAGAGCCATGATTTACTTTATTTTAAAAAATTATCCTCTAACATTTCTCTTTCTCATCCCTACCCCACTAAGAACACAATCAAAGCTCACAGTAGTTAGCTTAGTACATTAAGCACTTTTATGGGCTGCTCACCAGATATGTGATTCCAGAAAAGCATTTGGGATCTAAAGGCACAGAATTCCTGACTGGGATGTAGACTGAAAGGATAGCATCTCTGAGGAGAAGGAGGCAAAGGGTATTGTGGGGAAGCAGGGAACCAGGACAAATCAGCGAAGGAAGGAGGCATTTAGAGAGTATGTCATAGGAGGGGTCTTACTGGCAGAACACTATACCACTGTGGGCTGAGGCTAGCTCAGTGCTTGCTAGGGAGGGCAGGGAAGCAGGCATGGCCAGTAGAGACCCTTGGAGAACCAGAAGCAGCTGAAAACCAGGGGACTGGTGAGAGCTTCCAGGCAGGGAAAGGAATCAGCAGAGATCTGAGGAGTGGAGGATTGACCTGACTTACATGGGAATCCGACAGTGTGAGATGCATGATCTGGGTAGAATTAACACTGAAACGAAGTAGAAACGTGAGCTTTTAGAGCCAGGAGAAAGGATTCCTTCATCAGCACTTTTGTGCTACCCGAGTCATACTCTTGAAAGGGTTGTTGGGACGCACAGATACTGAGGGTGTGAAGTATTCAGGACTGGACCATGGGCTTCACCTTCCAAGGAAGCTTTTTCTGGCTGGTGATCAGAGATAGGGAAGTTCTTATGCATTCTGGTTGGCTCCACTAAAGGGCATCTTTTTTAGCACAAAGGCCATAAGAAAGTTGTGTGGTGGTGCCTATTTGGTTTGGTACTGATGAGACCTGTCCAACACCCACATCCGTTATAGTCTGAAGAAGAGAAAGGTCCTTGCACTCTCCACTTCCTCACTGTTCTGATTTGGAGGAAAAAAGGAGAATCACTGTTTTGAGGGGCAAAGGAAATTTAACCTTTCAGTTTTTTAGTCAATGTGCTGGATATTCTCCATTAGCCTCTCTAGGACTGGTTTTTATCCTTCTCCATCTTACTCTGAGCCCTGGGAGGCTGGCCTGTATGAACTGCACCCATGGGCGCCTCTGCCCTCTGGCTTCTGTGTGGGTTCAGCCAATGGGAGGCACTGGCAGGAGATGGAGGGCAAGAGGAGAGTGAGATTGGGATTTATTTTATAATTTTTTAAAATTGAAGAATACTCAGTTTACAATGTTATGTTAATTTCTGGTGTACAGCATAGTTATTCAGTTAGACAAATATATTCCTTTTCATATTATTTTTCATTATAGGCTGTTGCAAGGTATCTAATATAGTTCCCTGTGCTATGCAGTAGAACCTTGTTATCTACTTTACACATAGTAGTTAGTATCTGCAAATCCTGAAGTCCTAATTTATCCCTCCACTCCTGAGATTGGGATTTTTATTCTCTTGGCTCCCTCTCTGCAGGGCAGATAATTAAGAGGCGAATCTATTTCCCTTTTATAGATTTTGCTCCCTCAGTGAAGTAGGACCATTCTCAGAATGGGCCTTCTGCAAACACTATTCACTTAAGACGAATTTACTCCAAAGAACAAGTTTTCTTTGTCTCAAGTTTAATGCGCAGCCTAAGAAATTCATGAGGACCCAGAAACCAGTGTGCAGCTGGACATTCCTTCAAACCAGAGAATAAATGGAGCTGATAGAAGAAATAAAGTGCCTCATCTAAGACAGTCTCAGGCAGTAAAATAATGGCCCGAGTGGAGCTGCCACCCAAGATTCAGGCTGTAGTTTTCTAGCTTGTGGATTTCTCTGGCCTCTGGCTCCTTTCTTTTCTTAGGTGATAGGCCTTTTGGTTATTTCTCATCTAATTAGGTGAGGAGCAAAGAAGAGGAAGCAGGGAGTGTCATTTTCTACTGGTAAGTATCCATGTTAAAAAGTCTGGTTAGGGAAAGATGTTGACTTCATAAATATGGTTTGAGGATTATCTGCTTATTTCAAATAACCTTTGTCCTTTGCTCACCTACTGCTGGTGATTAGAGCTACTGCAGAGAGTTCTGCACAGCACTGCATAAGTGAGTTCAATCAATGTACACAAGGGAGTGTAGATGATGACTATTTAATTAGACACCTCTTAATCATTTGCTGTTAGGCAGGAAGATATAACTCAATTGTAGGTAGCCAAAAGTAGATTTTAAAAGCTTTCTTTGCTTGTTGTCTTTTCTCAATAGAAGAGGACTAGTTTTTATTATGTGATATTCAGTTCCTTTCTGGAGAACACTAGGTTTAATAGTCAGAATAGGGTAAGCTATGCTGCAGTAACAAATAAAACCTAAAATTCTGTATGGCAGAAGACAATATTTATTTCTTGCTCACATCACAGTCTAAGGCAGGTGAAGTGGCTCTCTTTCATGGCTCTCTAACAAAGATTAACTTACAGATGCAGTCGACATTCCATCCTGCAGTTCTACCATCTGAGAACTGTTCACTTTCAACTGTACAGAAGGGAAAGAGGATGCATGGAGACCTCCCACTAGCTCTTTATTACCTTGGACCAGAAGTCATATGCACTTCAGCCCAAACCAACTTCTAAAGAGGCTGGGAAAGCATGTGATATTTAGTGAGAAATATAATCTATGCCATGCACGTTTGATCCATTACTCTAAGTTATTTTTAAAAAATTATTTAGAACTCACATTTTTGACCACTATTATTTACTTACTTATTAGAGTGTGTTTATAACAAGGATACTTTTGAAAAACAAATTTACAATTGGGCGTGTGTGTGTGTGTGTGTGTGTGTGTGTGTGTGTGTGTAAGCATACTAAGTAATGCAACTTGTGTGGTCCCATTTGCATATAATTGCTTCTAGTATTCCACAAGGGGCATATTTTTTTCCCATGCCAATCCTAGCTTGACATTCAGACTCAGATCCAACCCTATCTCC
The DNA here is from genome assembly GCF_009834535.1 of Camelus ferus. NCBI lineage: Eukaryota > Metazoa > Chordata > Mammalia > Artiodactyla > Camelidae > Camelus > Camelus ferus. Next base: position 29,202,921 of record NC_045732.1, read on the forward strand.
TACCTAAAACCACTTCCGTCTGAAGTGAACATCGCCTCCTTAAAGATCTATAGGGATTAGTGTCCACACAATTAGGATGGCAATCAATCATGGACTGTCCAGTGATGATTTGCCTGTAACTCTCCTGAACTATTAATCATCTCCTTTTCTGTTGTGTCCCTTTGGTGCAATGTTATCTCCTACTCATAACCTTCTGGAGGACAAACACCTTTTCTTCAACTCCACAGCACAGAAGATAGAAGAGCACAGAATAGGAACTCAGAAACGATGGGCTGATTTAATCTGATTTAATTGGATTGATAGAGTCAGCAAACATGTATGAGTCATCTAAGTATTATGTTTTAGGATCTATGCTAAGAGCTGTGGGTAAAGAGATGTTTGAAACACAGTGCTTATCCTCAAGAGGCATTTAGAATTTTAGAAATGGACTGAATACGTACCAGCAGTATGTGGTAGCTAGTGTCCAAAGATGGCCTGGACAATTCCTCCCCTCATTTGAGCATGCTGCTCCTCATTTAAAGAGTTGGCATTTATTTTTTCCCACACAGTGACTGCCTTGACCAGTAGAATGTAGTGGAAGAGGTATTCTGAGACTTCCGAGAGGATGGAAGATTTTTCTTCCTTTCATTTAGAAGTTTTGTTCTTGGGACACTGTCTTGCCTCTGAATTTAGCCAACTTGCTATGAGAAGATCAAAACACATGAAGGAGAGGGAAAGAGGCTGAGTTTCCAGACAACAGCTGACACCAACTGCAAGCCATGTGAGTGAGCCATTTTAGATATTCCAGATGATTGCAGCCCCAGCTGACATCATAAAGAGCAGAGTAATCACTGAGTTGAACCAGTTCACACACAGAATTATGACCAGTCATGAAATGGTGGTGGTTTTAATCTACTATGTTTTGCAGGAGGAGGGGGTTGATTTGCAGCAAAAGATAACTGAAACATGGATCAGAAAGTCTTACCGGTACAGTGGGTTCACAAAGGAAGGAGAAGGATGAAGGAAGCTCAGGAATGTCCTTAGTGAGGTGACATTTGAGCTGATGAGGAGAAATTCCCCAAGCAGAAATTGAAAGGAAGGGCTTTCCAGTTAGGAACCCCGCAGGAGGAACAGCATGGGGTTGTGAAAGTATGCGACAGGTGCAGACAACTACAAGCAGTTTGTGATGGATGATGCGTGAATGCAAAGGGGAGCTACAGGTATTTTGAGAGAAAACTGGAAATCCAGGAGCCAGGCTCTGGGATTTATTCTCTACCCAATGGTGCACTTGGGACTTTTCAAAACAAAGGACTGTCAAAATCAGACTTTTGTCTCAGACACATTACTCTGGCATGGGTGAGAGGTAGGTTAGTGGTGCGGGCATGAGACTGCAGAGAAAGAGAACAAACAGCCAGGAGACTTCTGTAATGATCCGGGGGGAGAAGATGAGGCGTGGAGTGGGGCAGCGGCAAGGGAAATGGAGAGGAAGGATGGGGTACAGATGTCATGGAGCTGGAAAAGCAACGGCATTTGAAGATGGATGTTGGTAATGAGGGAAAGAGAGGAACCTAGGACTCCCTGATTTCAGGCTTTGATTCAGCATTCTCAAGGCAGGCCATACAGAAGGCCAAATAGGTGGGGGAGGAAGGCGATGGCCTGGGTGTTAATTGAGCCCTGTGAGTTCCTGGACATCAGGGGGCCATGTAGGACTGGGATTCCTGGGTTCAGAGTTTAGGGGAAATGGCTCAGTTACCATCATAGTTGTTTTTTTTTTTTAAAAAGTATCCAGAACCTATGCCAAAATGAAGCTGTTTGCTGAGTATTTATTCTGTTGTAGTGATAGTTTGGGGAAGAGCACGTCTGAAAGATGGTGTGATAGTAGGCAGAACCCTGGAGAGACGATGTAGCCAGGAAGACGAGTGTTAGGCCTCATTTTTCCATTAGTTGCGGGTGGTGGAGAGCTATGGACATGCTTATCCAGGCTCCTCTGGTGGTTAATTTGACAGAATTTGTCTTGAGATCACGATTGTGGGTGTAGTTTGTGGCTGTGAAGGATTTTCTCTGTGGGACACTGACTGACCCACCGGGGTGGGGTTTCAGCTCAGTCCTGGCTTTATTAGGCCTACTCCCCACACACCTGGCCATCTCCCAGTATAAGGCTGCACGATATGCCAGTCGTCCTAATTATATGAGATGTCTGAAGGTTTGCAGCAAGGGGAAGTTTCTTTGATGTTCTAGAAAAGGTCTGAGAGCTCATCACGGTTCTGTGATTCCAAAGAATCCAACTTTGTACCGCATGGTACTTAACTAGTTGGTTATTGTGAAGACAAATGGAGTACTTTAAGGCAGGTATCTAAAGCGCTGTAATAAAGAATATTTCAGGCTTTCTGTGCTGTGTTGACGGAACTGCTTATATCCACCCCTGTGTACATGGAGCGCTCGATTGGACCCCAGCAGGTAATTTGTGGCAGATGTGTATGTATGTTAGAAATGCAATTTTACTGCTTTGAATGGGCTCTGAGAGAAGCAGAGTAGGCATTTCACCTGACCTGAATCTTGACCAGCCTGTTTACCTTCTTACTTTCTATTTATGTACAATCGCCCTACCCTGAGATAATTGTATTGCTAACCTGCTCATTTTTTCCCCTTCTGGCCATGCCTGTCACATACAGGAATATCTGTAAGTTCACTTAATTTAATTATTTAATGTGCTTTTATTTTCCTAAATGTCATGGCTTCCTTACTAATTAAAACAGACGTGATTTCAGGGGTGGAATCTCCAGGTCACAGAAAGCTCAGGCCCAGTGCTGGAGTCTTGTCTATGTTCCTCTTTCCAGTCCAGTGCTGGGGTGTCTTATCAGTCAGAATGGGCTACAGAGTGCTTCCATAACAAATCCCTCCCTCCCTCGAATCTCAGTGTCTGAACGCAGTAAGAACTTACTTCTTGCTCAGGGCCAGTGAGGCCAGTGAGTGCCTGGGGCACAAAATTAAAGGAGGCACCTACTCTCGGGGTCACAAAAGCACAGGGTCTTGCTTATAGTAGATGTCTATTGTGCATCGATAAAAGGCCCTGTTCATTATTGCCACGCAGGGATCCAAACTGACAGAGGCCTCATCTCAACATATACTTCCATGATCACCGGAGCAGTGGGACGGAAACATGGCAAATTGCACATTGGCTCTTAAAGCTTCCACCGAGAAAGGACGTATGCCACCTCTGCTTACATTTCATTGGCCAAAGGAAATTTCATGCTCTGACTTCAAAGAGGACAGAGAAAGGCCACCTCTCCATGTGCCTGGGAAGGGGAGGCTGCAAGTATTGGCAGAACACTCCGAGTGGTTTCCCTAGTTATATTTCCTACGTTCTCGAGCACAGAGGTCACTGGCACATAGCCATCGTGCCCGTATCTTTCACAGTTTGTAGCGTGGACGTATAGTGAATTCTGGGGCTAGGTGGCTGGTAGATCGTGACTGTGCATGTGTGCGCAGGGAGGCCCGTTCGGTGGGTGGGCTGTGCTCCTTAGCATCACCTTCTCAGCTGAGGAAGGCTTTCATGATGTGCTAGGACAGCTACATCCCCAAAGTGAGGCTCCTCTCTTCCCAGCGTGCTGCACGCAGCGGCTCTGGTTACTAAAGCTTGTCAAATTTCAGCTGTAGAAAGAGCACTGCTCCTCTTTCTCCACCTCTTCGTTTCTTTCATGCTATCTCTTTTCGATTATTTATTATTTAACTCCAGGAAGCTTGAGGGTATAGACTGCAAAGGAGGTGTTACCCTAAACAGTTGTTCTGTGTCACCCCGTGGGTGAAGTAAAGAAGGTTAGTCAATGGGCATTATTTATGATTAGCTGTGGTATCCAGAAGTAAGAGGACAAAAAGGACAAACTAGGAAACAAAGAGAAAAGAACAAAACAGTAGGCTTTCGCCTTTGATTTTTTCCCTTTTCTTTAAATGTAAATTAAAGCATAGTTGTAAGTTTTATTTTTAATCTTGTATTTTGTAGGAAATCTTTTCCAAGGAAGTTCGGATTTTTTTCACACTTAATCAGTTGTAATCAAATACCTCTGATTCTCAGGTTTGACACAACTATTTTATAGCTGAGGACTCAAGAACCCTGGCTGGGATAGAAACTTGGTTGAAGTTATGAGGTGAATGACTGTAGTTTAAGGATCATAGTCTTCTGGGCTTTCCAACTTAGCCTTTAGCCTTTCCTGTGGTAATAAACCCATGGGTTTAATTTCAGCTGTGAATCTGAATGTTTTTTGGTGTTATAGGTAATATTCTGAAATAGAGATTTCAGTCTGGTTCTCTCTGGGTATTTATCAGATATGGGTCATATATTTGATTGAATATTGGCATCAAGATTTGGGGGGAGAAGAGTGAGTTAAAGATGGAAGGTGTCTCAGTTCTACTGAGTATGGTACGATGTGAACTTTCCATCAAGCCCTTTGTTTATGGATTGTCAAGTCCATGCTGACCCAGAGTGAGCAGCAGTTGAGTTGTGGCTGCAGATCTGGACCCACATCCAAGTTGAATGGGAAGGGTCTGGGCTGACGTTATACTTCAATTCCAACTTCCAGGCTCCTTCAATTTTGAAAGTACTCATTCAGTGTATCATCAATGAGATGCCATTGTACCTTTAGACTGGCTAAAAGACAGTGGCAAGTTTTAGTGAACGTGGAATGAAGATATAAAATGCTATAACCACTTCGGAAAACAGTATGGTGATTTCTTATAAAATTAAATTGTGGACCTATCCTATGACCCAGAAATTCTATTCCTAACGTGGCAGGTGATATAGAACATGTATACACCAAAAGAACTATAAAAGAATGGTCGGGGCACCTTCATTCATAGTAGCCACACTGGAAATAACCCGAATGCCCGTCAACAGATAAATGGATAAATAAATTGTATATTCATATAATTAATACTCAACAATAAAAAAGGACTGAGTCACTGATATTCTCAACAACATGTATGAATCTCAAAGATACTGCGTTGAGTGAAAGACGCCTAATACGCACACAAAATACTGTATATTTCCACTTAGATGAAGTTCAATAACTGGCCAGATTAAGCTATGGCCGGAAAAGTCAGAAAGCAGTTGCCTCTGGCAAGGGTTTTGACTAGAAAGGGATGAAGGGAAATTTCTAGGATGATGGAAATATTCATAACTTGCTTGGGATGGTAGTTACAATGGTGTCAAAGCTCATCAGGTTGTATATGTAAAATCTGTGCTTTTATAGTATGTAAGTTATGCTTTGATTAAAAAAAATAGCAAAATTAATTCAAGGTGTCAGACTTACAGGCCCCCTGATCTAACTTATGCTTTCACCAGGTATTCTTACTCAGTTTCCTCAGGGAATATTGAAGAACTATGTCTTCTTCTGCGGTCAGTTGATTCAGAGGAAATCAATCCTAGCTGTCCCAACTTTGCCTTTTCCCAGGGACGGTGTAAGAGCTACAGTGGGGTGTGTATCACCGCGTGGGGTTGGCCAGCCTTTGCTTTAGCTTATCTCCTGTTAACAGCTCGTGGTCACAATAGTGGCAGGGCACAATTACGGAAAATCTCCCTCTTTGTCTACTTAGAGTCAATAGAAATACACGATGCCCTGAAAGATTAAAGCCAAACCCCTGGTCATTCAGGTGCTGAAAATGGCATGACTACCTGCTATTCATCTTCAGTGTGTCAGCATGGTTCTGGCAGGTGAACGGAGCTGCATCAGACCCGGGCAAGGCTGTGGGGACTGCAGAGGCAGATGTGCGGAAAGAGGACAGAGGGGAAGGAAGAGTGACAGATATGTCCCCTTTTAATGCCACAGAGTATCACATTACAAGCTTGAAGTGACATTGGGTTGGTATCTAGTCTACACTGACTAAACTGTGAAATATGCATGAGGAAAGAAGGAAAAATCCGAGCATTATGTGATATTCTGCCTTGGAATGCTGTTAAGGATTGTCTTTTTTCCTTCTTTTTTTTTTTGGGTTCCATGTGCTTCCTAATTTTTTGAAAATAAACAGTCACTGTTACGACATGTTATTCATGTATATCATGTTAAGTATTTTACATTTTATGTAACTATGAATGAAGTGCATTTCTAAAAAGTGGATGTCATAGGTACTAAAAAGAAGCCTATGTAGTTATTTAAAACTAAGTGAGTTTGAGAAATGAACCTGTTGTGAGTACACAGACCTTCTTTCCCTTGGGTATTGAAGCAAGTCTTTTAAAATCAGTGGTTTCTTTAAAAAGTTCACTTCAAGTTTGGTTTGGTCTGGCTTTTGTTTTGTTACATCGTTAACCCCCAACAGGTTATACCTCCCAGTATTCATGTCCTGTGTAGTCCCCTCCCACTTTGAGGCTGGGCTAGGCCATGTGACTAGCTTTGGCAAATAGGGAATTAGCAAGTATGATGCAAGCGGAGGCTTGATAATCACTTGCACACTGGGGCTTGTTCTCTTGGAATGCTTGCTCTTAGAACCCAGCCACCAAGCTGTGAGGAAGTCCAAGCAGCCACGTGGAGAGTCGTACACGGAAGAAAACAACTAGCCTCGAGTTGCGAGCTACGTGAATGAGGCTGTCTTGGAAACAGATCTTCCAGTCCTCAGTGGATCCTCCTCAGCTGATTCCACACGAAACAGAGATGAGCCGTCCCCATCAAGCCCTGCCCAAATTGCAGAATTGTGAACACGTGAGTGATTGTTGCTTTATGTCATTGGGTTTTGGGGTGGTTTGTTACATATGAATGAAATAGTACCTAAGCTTACTTTGTGTGGATTTTAACTAGGTGTCTATCGCCACCTAAATTGAAGTTGTCATCTAGATGTTAACTCTGTTAAGTAGTTCAGGAACTCTGGGTTGAGAAAGATTCTGAGACTGCATCCTGGGTTAGCAGAAGAGTATGTGTGTCCCTCATTTAACCTATTCTCTACATAGCAGCCAGAGTGATCTTTTAAAGATCAATGGGATTGTGTTACTACATTGCTTACATTCTCCAGGGCTTTTCTGCTGTACTTAGAATGAAAAGCAGACTCCTTATTCAAGTTTGCAGAAGCCTCTACATGCTGGCCTTTGCTTGATTCCCCTTCAGTCTCATTTCATACCACTCTCCCGCTCAGCCCCTCACCTCGTCCAGCCTCACAGGTTGTCTTTCAGTTCCCTGGACATGCCAAGCCAGTTCCCACTTTTGCACATCTTTTTACGCGTGTTAGAAGGTCTCTTTGCCTGGAATGATCATCACGGGACTGTCTTCTTATCATTCAGATCTCAGCTTAAATATCACCTCCTCAGAGATACTTCGTCGACTATGGGGATCAGTCAGCTGCTACTATAATGATGTTTCATAAAAAAACAACCTCAAAGTTCAGTGGCTTAAAAGAACAAGGATTAATCTCACATCCACAGGCCCATGAGATGATTGGGGCAGTCCTACTCTGCATCTCAGTCTAGGGTCCACATTGCCTCCCGGATAAGCAAACAAAAGTTCTCAAGGCTCTAAGGCCCAAACTCTGCACTCACACACTGCCCTTCTCCCCACTGTCCAAATCAGTCCACATGGCCAGCATCAGTGGGGAGGGAAGGTCCTCTTCCCACAGAGGGAGATATTTGTGGAACAATTATCTAATCTACCACACTGTCAAATCTAAAGCAGCCACACCATCAGTCCTCACCCTCATCTCACCCAATTTTAATTCTCTGTGAATAATTGATTACTCCCTGATATTTTTATGTTTATTTATGAAGTTTATTGTCTGTCTCCCCTTGTAAGAATGTGTGTTCTATGAAAGTAAAGATGTTATTTGTCTTCTTCAATGCCATGTTCCCAGCACATGGAACAGTTTCTGGCTGAGATGAGGTACCTAATAAGAACAAATGTTAGCTGCAGATATTGGTAAGGGGAGAAGGAACTGGAAGGCCAAGTATTTTTTTCCCAAATCCAATCTACACAAATACCTTGGTCTTTTAAACCAATGGTTCCTCTTCTTGTAATTTCTCCATCTCTTCCAGTATTGTCTTCCAATAATGTGGGTGGGATCATGCTGACCTGCCTTTCATGCTTTGCTTTTTATTACCCATCCATGTCTTTGTGCCAGGTATTAGCTTTAGAAACTGTACTTGAATGCAAAGGGACCTGAGAGACAGTGCCTTAGAACTCAGATACTCAGATCAATCTCTTCTTCCAGTTTCTTGGGGAAAATCTTCACCAGGGCTTTGACCCTGTCTGAATTGGGCTCCCCTAGAAGCCGACGTTGGCACAAGGATTGGAGTACACGTAGTTTATTTGGGTGCATGGACACGGGTTGGGGAGTGGAGAAGTGACATAGGGAAGGAAAGACAGCCCGCAGTGGGTTTATTATTAGACCAGCTACCATCAGGAGCAACTGAAACTTAATCCCACCAGTATTAACAATTTACCTGAGAATGGGCCCAGCCAAGAGGAAAGGGAGCTGGGCATTTATGCCCCTGCACCTGTCAGTCATTAAAGGCTGCCCACGGGAGTGGAGGCAGAAGGGCAGGAGGTGGGGAAATGTTAGCTTCTAGGCACTTCCATCCAGTTTATAGGACAGTGTGGGTGCTGGCAGCCTGAGGCAGGCTTCTGACCAAGATGTGGCTGTTAGCCTTTGGAAGTCAGGTGAAGTACAGGGGAAGTTTAAGTGGGCTAGGAGCACAAGAGATACCGATTAGCCTTTTTTTGTTTGTTTTTCTTTTAAATGAGTTTTGTTGTGGTATAATTGATATATAATAAACTATATATATTTAAAGTGTACTATTTGATGAATTTTGACATATGTATATACGAAACTCACCACAGTCAAGATTGAACATAGCCATCGCTTCCAAAAGTTTTCTCCTGCCCTTTTATAATCCCTCCCTCTGGCTCCTCCTCATCCCTAAGCAGCCTCTGACCACTTTTCTGTTAAAATAATTTGCACTTTCTAGAATTGTACGTAAATGGCATCATACAGTATATGCTTTTCTCTGTTTCTTTCGTTCAGTATGATTGTTTTGACATGCATCCATATTGTTGCATGTACCAAAAGTTCATTCCTTTTTATTGCTGAGTAGTATTCTATTGTATGGATATATCTATTCTATTCTATTGGATTAGATATATCACAAGTTTTTTTATCCATTTATTGGTTGATAGATATTTGGATTGTTTCTACTTTTTGGCTATTATGAACATTTTTGTATAAGTCTTTGTGTGGACATATGTTTTCATATCTCTTGATATCACATTGATAACTTGGAATTGGCTGTGACCAGAATATCTATATCTTGGAAATTGGCAAACACTACAAATTCAAGGCTTTTCCTCCAGAGAGCCAGCTGTTAAACACCACCACAGCATTAGATATACGTTAGAATTGGAATTAATGAATCAAAGTGTATGCACTTAAAAAAAAGCCATGATATATATTGTCAAGAAAACCTTCCAAAAAGGGTGTAACTTTCTTGTTTATATCCGTAATGTCATTTCAAAATGTTAAATTTCCTTCAAGTAAAAAATCCACAAAGTCTAAGATGCTGATCTTTCCCCAGGGTGATATTGCCATGTTTCCTATTCTGTAGTAAGGAGCAGTAACTTTTGAGTATTTCAGAAAGATTAAAAAAATATTTCCAGACAGATACTTACATATATAATGCTTTCATAACAGGGAAAAAAAGACATTAAGAAAATCAGACCAGAAAGGTGGCATAACCAACGAAGGGGGATGAGGAAAAAGGAAACACAAGATATTAAATCCTTGTTTCTCTGGTACATGGAGTTTTCTGGTTATTGTTTATAAAGACACATATTTTCATATAGTTCTAGCCCAGTGAATGCATACCATTTCTGCTTTACTCATTTCATATTATTTCACATCACATTTCCACAAGTGAATGTAATCATCATTTTTATTTGAACTACTTCATAATATTCTATTATTATTCCCCTATTGTTGAGCATTTGGGTTGTCTTCAATATAATGTTTATAATATTTATAATGTTTCAGCATTATAAATAGGATGTCTTCATGCAAATTCCTTCTTTTGCCTTGTAAATTATTTCCTTGGATTAGCTTCCTTAATGTCCTCTTTTCCCCTGTCCATTACTTGTTTATTTTGTTCCATATAGGCACTTCTTCTCTCTCCTGTCCCAACCCTATACTTGACAGAGTTATGTGTTCTTCCTATGTACTGTCATGGCACTCTATATTTCCTCCATTACAACCTACCACACCGTCTTTAATAGTGTTTTATTTCCCCCAGCTAGACTGTAAATTCCACAAGAGAGGGGCTATATTGTTTTTTCCTCTTTGTTAGTTCCCCATTGCTTAAAATGTAGGTGCTTAATGTGTATTTTGTTGATCTATCAATCTATTTTATTTTTTTTCCTTTCTTCTTTCTTCAAGTCTCATTTGACATTAATTCCCAGAGGAATTAATATATGAACTACCCTTTTGTGTCCTACTCTAAACCTACTGGCCTTGCTGTAGTTGGATAATTACTAACTCTGACTAAGCCTCTTTTTGGCATGAGGCCCTGTCTCCTATAATGAGTCAAAGGTCAAGGCTAGTCAGTACTTCACTCAGAGATGACTTAATTATAGGTGATAACATTTTTAAAGGATTAAATTAGGTAAACCTGCAAAATTAACTTTCTGACTCTTCCAAATGCAGCCTTGTACCTAAAATGGGTGTGTGTTAGGTAGGGTTCCCTGGAAACAGGAGCGGTGCCCAGGAGTGTGTGGAGGAGTCCTCTAGAGAGATACACCTGTGCGGAACTGAAGGCTGCAGGCCCAGATAGAGGAAGAAGTTGGACTGTGACGCAGAGCCCTCTGCTGACCCTGTGGGAAGCTCTAGAGCTGGGGTGGCCCTTTAGGGTTGTCTTAAATTGGGGTGAGAGAACGGGGACCTCGTTTCTGCCCCTCATTGGCCAGTGGTTGAATTTGGGCTGCACCCAGGTAGGGGGCATTGCTTTGGATGAGACAGCAACTTTTAACTGAGAGTAATTCCCAGAGAAGGGCTGAGCAGTGAGCCAGCACTGGTGGACACTGCCGGTAACTGGGAGGATATATCCGTCGGTCCTGAACGGGGCATCTGGGCTGACACCGGAGCCCCCACCAGAGGGGGTATGAATCATCTCAAAGTGGAGTGCTAGGAGAATAGATTGGGAGCTATTGCACACAGCCAAGTGACCATCCCCATTGAACTGAACTATTGTTATGCAGGAGCTCTGAAGTTCAGAGGTTATGGCTAAAAGAGCCGAAGTTTGTGTGGTCTCAGGATGTTTTTAAAAGAAACACAACAATTACAAGGCTCCTTTCCCTTGCGGTGTTTTCCCCACAGCTGTTTCCTCATTTTGAAGCCCCAGGAGACGGGGAGACAGGAAGGTGTTATGATATAACCAGGAAGTCTGGCCTCAAAATTCGAGGATCATCTCAGGACTCCCAAAGATGCCCTGAGTTTGGGAATGCCCCTGGGTTATTCGCAGATGCCTTTTCCCCAACAAACTGCCACCCATGAAACAGTTTCAAAGGAAATGGTGGAAATGAATCCAATTATACAAACTTATTTACAAGGCTGAATTAGCTCATGTCTGCAAAGCACTTTGAGCAATTTGGATAGACTTCCTAAATTGTTTACCTAAAGAATTACCTCACCCTTAAGTCAATTTCCTAGAGGTGGGATGAGCTAAACACAGCCTCCATTAGGAAACAATCTCATGAGCTCTTCCAGCATCTAATGTATGTTATCATTAGCAGCTTGATGTAAAGATCTGCTTGTTGAGGCAAGGCCATTATTTTTCCACATATTTTTCATACGCTTTCATTTACTGTCTTTGAAGAATGGATTACGATTTTTGTGCAAAGAAATTATACCTTGGTACACACCATATTTAAATGAATACTTTTAGGCTAGAAGAATCAGTCATATTTTCAACACAAGGTAACCAGATGTCTTAATTATATGTGTCTAATTGCATGTTTTAGCAAGTTTTGTATTAGAATCCCAGCTCACTGGGTACAGATAGCCCCAGTGTCCTCCAGGATCTCTGGCAAAAGAATGCTTCAGTGGGGATGGGGGGGACAAACACTGAGTCAGTTACAGGTATGTATAGAATATTCGAATGCATAATGTCACCACAGAGGTCAATTTTTTTAAAAAGCTGGCTGTGTGGAAATTTGATTCCTGCTATTTTGGCTACTGCTGCAGCTTCAGTAAAAACAGAATGGTTCTCCTCTCCACTTATGTGTAACTGATAAGAGTTTCACAATATTTGACCATTTGTGAGTGGGTTGGTTTGGGGGATGGGAGGTATGGCTTGGTAGATACAATCTAGCTTTTTCTGCCCTCAGTGTACAATAAGAACCACTATATAGGAGAGGGGCTGATGCTGGGGCACATGTCACTGCCTTCAGGCTCTCTAGTCCAGCAAAACCAACCCAGACACCTATTACACTGAGGTTGTATTTTCTATAGCCATTCCTGGTCCTGTTTCTGTATCATTCAGGTTTCTTAGTTGCAAACAACAAAACCTCTCTTGTTAGTTTACGTTAGATAAGAGATGAGAAAGTTCACATGCTCTGCAGTGGGGCTGCAGTCTCCCAGCAGAACTGCTCTAGTGGAGACAGTGCTGCCACTATTCCTTGGGATGGCCGCTCTGATCACATCAGTGATGCTGGGCACTGGACACAACTGCTAGGAACTTGCCCTTGATGCTTCTGGAAACAGAATGTCTGCTACTGCCCGTGTCTCAGTAACTCAAGCAGTGCCTGCTTCTTTGGATCACCAACTTCTTTTTATTTATTTATTTTTCATTTTAAAATTTTATTTCCTTTCTACTTGTTTTTTTATTTTACAATCCTATACTTGGTGAAAGGGTCACCAGCTTTGGATTCAAAGTCTGGCATAGTGTCTCATTGGTGAAGGTTAGGCTTCTATGTCTGTATTATTGTGTCCCCTGCCTCTCATGGTTTACAAATTCCCGCCCCCCCTTCTATTTTGAATTAGTTATTCAGAAGGATGAGAGAGAGATTGTAAAACATGAAGGCCAGATTTCAGAAATTACACCAAAAACTGTTTTCACTACTTTATCAGCCCATCAGGAAGGCAATTTTAAACCACTGAGTACCTTTTATAAACCATTAAACTTTCAGCTGTTAGATGTTTTTTTCCAAGGAATGTGTAAAACAGTCATTCTTACCCTTAGAAGAAAATTTAGGTGATTATGTATATAATTCTGCAAGAGAAGTTTCTATGCATGACACCAAAGCCAGAAACTGTAAAGAAATATATTGATAACCTTTACTACTTGAGAAAAAAGCCCACCATAAACAATGTTAAAACATTTGACAAATGGGAAAACATTTGCAACTCATATGATAGAAGACTAATGTCTTAAATATAAGATCTCTTATAAACCAATAAGAAAAATTTTAATACCAAAGAAGATATGTACAAGTAATTCACAAAAGAAGAATACAAATAGTCAACAGCCATATGAAAATATCCTTAACTGAACTATTAATAAAAAATACAAGTGAAAACAATGAGGCATAAGAAAAATGTTGCAAACAGACCCAAGCTAATTTTGCAATCCAGCAAATGTCAAGGTCCTTTAGTGAACATATTAAAGCTGGGTGGTGGCTGTATGTACCTGTCCTCCCAACCTTGCTAGTGGCTGGTTTATTATTATGAAGTTAAGTATTAAACCAAATTTACCAAATTCTCTCAAACGTACAAACATTTATTAGCAAGCAAGTACAAAAGAGGATGAAAGGCTTATTCTGTGGTAGATGCTCCTCTGTTCCTGAGAATGTAAGTGGCTGGTTTTGGAGATGAGTCAGGATCAGGCAGAAGCAGCAAGACTGTAGAGCTGGAATGCTGCTTCAGTGGAGTTAGGCACCAGGGCTGGAATTTTATACCTTATTCCCTAAAGGGCGGTGGAGCCTGTACAGCATTCCCAGCTAGAACACCAATCATCTCACCACTAAAAACATCTCTTTTCATTATTAAAGTTCTAGGTCACCACCTCTGAAGGCATTGATTCTCGATTGGGCTGCTTGTCTATCTCTAAGATACTTCGAGTGTGAACCCACACTCACACTCCTAGCTTAAGCACACAGAATTACCTTGGGTGCATACAGACACACTGTCAATAGAACAATTGAAAATAGGTAGGGAGAAACAGTCACTGCAAATTGGTGCCTTTCTGAAAGGCAATTTGTCAACATGTATAACAATATCAAGTGAACATCGTCTACAAATGAGTGATCCTACTTGCGGCATTTTATTCTAAGCAAGCAGTTGAACACATATGCAGAGATATGTCCATGGGTGTGAATGACTGTCATTTCTAATAGTGCAAGTGTTCAGACAATCAAAATTTTGTTAGTAAGATAGTGATGTAAAAACGATGAGTGGTTGTATGGAAGTGGGAGTGGGGGCTGGGAGGGGTAGAAGGGATAGGAGGGCAGGGTTACAAATGGCCAGGATGAAACTTTTGGGGTGATGAGCATATTTACTGTCTTTGATTGTGGTGCTGATTTCATGAGTGTATAGATATATTAAGGCTTTTTGAATTATACACTTTAAATATATGCAGTTTATTATATGTCAGTTATACCTTTGAGGTGGGAAGCCCCATGAAAAGACTGGCAAGACCCCCAGGCAGGGCCACTGCTTTCCTGCCAGCACCATCTGGTTCCCTGGCCTGGTGGCATTATCTCGCTTTTTGCTTCTGTACAACAGCTTGCTTCTAGGAAAGTGAAACTTACCTCTAAGATTCTGTTGGTTCCCTGAGCTAACTCCTTATTGGTCCATTTGTAGTGCCTCATTTGCATGGAGCTCACTCCCAATTGGTCCATTTCTATCACTCCTGATTGGTCCATTTCTACAAAGCTCATTCCTAATTAGTCAAGTTTCTTACACCTTATTTGCATATGATGTTGCAAAGTTTAGACTAGCAGCCTATAAAAGCCTGTGTAAACCTACAGACGGGGTCCAGAGCTTGGAGTGTTAACTTCTCTGGGCCCGTCAGCATAATAAACCTGAGTTCTCTAACCCTCCGAGTGCTGTTTGGTCTCTCGTCAGGATCCAGGTTGCTGTCACAACTGAGCTGTAACACTGAGGTGTAACACACTTTGCTGCAAAACCTTAATAAATGTGTTTAAAATAATTCTGTCAGCAGATAATGGATAACTAATAATAACGAGGGGAAGATTTACTGCACACTTACCATGTACCTGATATTGTGCCAGGCATTCTACAAATAGCATCGCTTTTGATTCTCACCGTAACACTTTTAATTCAAAACTATTATCGTTCCCATTTCTCACAGATGAGAAAAGTGAGGTGGTTTTTTTTTTGGCCAAATATCGTATTGGTTTGTATTTGTTTTTGTTTTGTTTTTGTATTTATTGAAGTGCAGTCAATTACAATATGTCAGTTTCTGGTGTACAGCACAATGTCCTAGTCATGCATATGCATATGTATATTCATTTTTATATTCTTTCTCATTAAAGGTTACTACAAGATGTTGAATATAGTTCTCTGTGCTATACAGAAGAAACTTTTAAAATCTATTTTTATATATAGTGGCTAACATTTGTAAATCTGAAACTCCCAAATTTATCCCTTCCTACCCTCTTTCCTGGTAATTATAAGGTTGTTTACTATGTCTGTGAGTCTGTTTCTGTTTTGTAGATGAGTTCATAGTGTCCTTTTTTCTTTTTTTTTTTTAGACTCCATATATGAATTATATCATATGGCATTTTTCTTTCTCTTTTTGGCTTAGTTCACTTAGAATGACAATTGCTAGGTCCATCCGTGTTGCTGCAAATGGCATTATTTTATTCTTTTTATGGCTAAGTAGTATTCCATTGTATAAATGTACCACAACTTCTTTATCCAGTCATATGTTGATGGACATTTAGGTTGCTTCCATGTCTTGGCTATTGTATATAGTGCTGCTATGAACATTGGGGTGCATGTCAGTTTTTGAATTAAAGTTCCCTCTGGATATATACCCAAAAGTGGGATTGCTGGATCATATGCTAAGTCTATGTTTAGTTTTTTGAGGAATCTCCATACTGTTTTCCATAATGGCTGTACCAAACTACATTCCCACCAGCAATGTAGGAGGGTTCCTTTGAGAAAACTGAGGTTTAAAGAATTTAAATTACCTATTCAAAGCCGCACAGCTAGAAAGCAGCTAAGAGAAGGAGTCAACAAACTATAGCCCAAGGACCAAATCCAGCCTGCCACCTGTTTTTGTAAATAAAGTCTTATTGGAACACAGCCACACTCATTTGTGTGCATAACTGGATTTGTCTGCTGTCACATAACAGTAACAGAGTTGAGTAGTTGGCAACAGAGATCATAGGGCTTATGTAATGGTTAATTGTATGTGTCAACTTGACTAGGCCACAGAACCCAGATATTTGGTCAGTTTTCTAGATATTTCTGTGAAGGTATGTTATAGATGAGATTTCTATTTAAATCAGTAGACTTTAGTAAAGCAGATCACCCTCCATAGTATGAGTAGGTCTCATCCAGTCAGTTCACAGAAGATCGACATCCCTGGATTAAGAGGGAATTCTGCCAGCAGACTGCCTTCAGACTTGAACCGAAACTCTTCTCTGGATCTCTGGCCTGCTGACCCACCCTTAAGATTCTAAACTTGCCAGTCTTCATAATTCTTTAAAATACTCTCTCTCACAGATAGGTAGGTAGGTAGGTAGATAGATGATATAGATATCTATAGAAATATAGTTACCAGTATCTATATCTAGACTTAGCTAAATATAGATGCAGAGATATAGATCTATCTATATCAGAATCTATATAGAGAGATCTCTATCTCTATATCTGTATATCCTGTTGGTTCTGTTTCTCTGGAGAACCCTAATGCAGCCCTCAAAGCCTAAAATATTTTTTTGGCCCTTTACTGAAAAAGTTTGCTCACCCTTGGCTAAGAGCCAGGATCAGAATGTGGTCAATTTAAATGTAGAGCTTACACTCATAGCCACTGCCCTACACTGTCTCATGGAACAGTCAATCAATGGAATACTCTATAGCTGTTAAAAAGTATGATACCAAACTATATTTACTGCTTTGGGAAAATGTTCAGAATGTATTACTAAAGAAAGGAAGCAGGTTACACTTGCGTTTATGGTATCATATTTCTATTAGAAAAAGTATGCATGGGGAAAGTTATGGAAATGTATACACTGAATAGCGCTGTTAATAGCGATTTTCATCAGACAGTGGATTATGGGCGATTTTTGCTTTTCCTTGATACTTCCTTGTATTGTCTAAATATTTCACAATGAGCATATAACCAGGAGGAAAAAACAACGAAGCAGTTTTCCTTTTGAAAATGGAAAGAGTATGTGTAATGATGTGCATTTTATACTGCCTCAAAATTACCCCATGCCAAAACATTTAAGTCAAGGTGTCTGCAATAGGAAGTTCTTGATGACAAAAGAGTGGTGGCTGTGTTAGCGGCTGCAGCCCTCTCTCCAGGTCCCACTAGTCCATCTTCTACGCAGTAGGCAGTCTGGCCTTCCAGAGGTACTCATCTGGTTGTGTTACTTCTGTGCTTAAATTCCGTTGATAGATTCCTTCTTAAAACCTAAATTGTTGTCGGAATGGCACACAGGGCCTTGGCCCTTGGCCCTTGCTGCACCTGTCTTGTCCACTCTGTTTCAGCCACACTGATTTATCTGTAGTTCCTGAGAACACCCTGCTTCTTATCTTGGTCTGACAAGAGTTAGTCTTATCACTGCTACTGAGAGCAATATCTAGATCTTAATCTTTGATTTTTTTTAGTGCCTAGAATAGTACTTACCGTAAGTAGACACAGTTAATGTTTGCTGAATGAAGAATGAATGGGTGTGTAGATTGCCGAATCTCTATTATGACTATTAGTGAGTTTTCAATCTTGGCCCTGGTAAACAAGATGGCCAGAGAGGTGACACTTAAGTCACTGAGGTCTTACTCTATTAGTAATGTGTTTCACTTGCATTTGGGGTGGGTTGACTTGAGAACCTCATTATAATATATAATACAGCTTGAATAAAAAAGTGTGTTTTAGATTCTTTCCCTCTGTGTCAAACACTGGCTAGATGTTTGCCAATACATTTCCTTTTCCCAGGGACCCAGGAAAACTCTTTCTTAGCCTTCCTTCCAGTTAGGTGGGGAAATTGTGACTGAATTCTAGCTGATGGAAATAGGAATAGAAATGATCTGTCTTTCACAAATGTGCCTTCTGCATATTCTCATTCTCTGGTTCACGTGGCTGGACTCAGAGATTTCTAAAATGGTGAAGTTGCAAGATGGAGTGAGACTGGTCCCTGATCTGTGATGTGGACTAGAAATAAACCTTTGTTGACTTTAGCAACTGAGATTGTGGGGTCTGTTTGTTATTTCAGCCACAACCTAGCTTCTCCTGACTGCGTCATCTTCCAAGGAAACTTTTGTAACCCTGCTTGTTTTTGAGCTGGGCAGGATGTACATGGTCACTTTAATTTGACACTTTGGAATGCAGATGTCGAAGCATATCTCCTTATTCAGCTTCTTCATTTGTTTTCCAGATGATTTGAAAGGGAAACATGGAGTAAGATAATGACTATTCAGTAGAAAGCGAAAAACAGTACAGAGCACAAATAACTCACAATTAGCATGACAATTCTTGCTATTAATATGAATCTTTCATTTCTTCTGTGCTTAATTTTTTTAGTTTGGAAATCTGCTATGTTTAATAGAAAGCTCCAGATACACTGCCTTTTCGATAAAAGGGGGGGTCATACAACTCTGTCAAACACATGAATACATTATGTGTTTAATTTGTTGATTTATTTATGTAAGGATGAAATCAAACCAGAAATTAATTAGGACCTACTGTGTGTGCTTTGTTGTACGGCAGTGCTCTTTTCGGTTGGTATTCAGATGGGGTCGTTGGTGGATTCAAGCTGCTTGTAGTGATGCCTGTCTGTTAAATAATCTTTGCTAAATGTGACCAGAAATACGGAATTTTTAATTGGCAATTATAATCCTTGGACTGCATGTTACTCTATTAGACATCTGGCTGCCAGTTCCATACAGGATCCTTTCATGACCATCATACACTGCAGGGAACATTAATTTACTCCGAAAATCAAATTAATTGAAAAGGTCTTTTCCAAACCAAACACATGAAAGGATATTAGCTTAGTGCTTGCAAATGCGATTATTTGATCCATTGTAGGGATCTTCTGTATGAGCTGTTGCCTGATTCCCCCTGTTTGCTTGGTACACCCTCCCTGTGCCAGCACTTTAGCTTGTGTGAGCCTTTTATCATGACCTATGGCAATTATTTCTCCCCTGGCTCCTCTAGCTGACTGAGGTCCAGGAGGGCGCACACCAACCGCCTTTTAACTTCACATCCTAAGTGCCTGGCCTGAAGCAGAAACCCAGTAAATGCGGATTTTATGAATATTGATAATATCTTTTAGACTGTTGTGCTTTTAGAGTTTGAAAAGTCCCTTAAAATAAACAATTAGACACCTACTTTACAGTTAATGTTTAACTGAGTTTTATATGTAGCACGTATATAAATGAATCAGGTTCTGTATAACTACATCGGGGTATTTTATATGGTTTTAGGGTAGTAAGAAACATGGTGGGAGGTTGACGAAAGATTTAAGAAACAATGTAACATTATTTAAAGGTCCAAACATTGACCTGTGTGTGAGGGAAAAAATGCCAGAGTGGGCCATAGGGTGCTAATTATTTTATGACTTCGGGTGGGATGTCCTATCATATGTGACAAAGGCCAGGCTTAGACATTCAGCCAAACAAGATAGTGAAACAGAAGCCAGAGGGTCAGAGGAAAGAAAGGTTTGTTATGAAGCCAATTTACATTCTTGGTTTAACTTTTACCCTGCCTACACGGCTATCAGATAGGACCAGACCTGAAGGGGAACCTGTTCTCCTATAGCAGCTTCCAGAGGAAGACGAATGCATCTCACCTAGTATTTAGCCAGGGTGGTTGTTATTGAATTCTTTTTTTTTTTTTTTGAATTCTTCCTTGTATATAATCCCAGGTGCTTTAAGCTGTGATTTCAGCTCTTTTTTTAGGGGGTCTCTCCTCAGTAGAGCTAGAGAACTGGTCATCCTTTTCCACATAAGATGTTAAATCACCCCAGTTAGTTTTGTTTCCTTTGGTGTGAAAGTCCAGCTCCCCTATTTATTTCTTTGAGGATCTTATTTCCAAAGCAGTCATGTCTCTGACTCTCTGCTGGCACCTCCCTGTCTCTTTCATCCTAAAGCTCTGAACACCACTCCATAACAAGAATGTGACAAATGCCCAGCAAAGACAAGCTAGTATATGACATCCTTAGATGTCACGTTTCTGTGTCCTTGTCCCCTTTCCGAGTTCGTTACCTCACTTGGAGCACATTCTATGTGCCAGGGGTTCTAGGTGCTCTGGGACATCATAATGAACAAAACTGATGCAAATCCTTCACAGACTTAAGATTTCAGCTGGGGGAGACAGATAATACACAACATATAGAAGTAAAGAATCACAAGATGCGAGCTGGTAATAAATGTGATGCAGAGAGATAGAGCGGGGAAAGACAGTGTTTGGGGTTGCAATTCTAATAGTGGCTAGAATAGGTTTGACTGAGAAGGTTGTTAAAAATGATTAAAGAAGATAATTGAGGTGATACAAGCAAACTTTAACAGTTCATGAAGCAGGCAGTCTCGTTCCCAAGAGCCCAGGGAACTGCAGAATGGGACAGAAGGCAGGAAGCTTTTACAGGATAAAGAATAAGGAAATAAGCATCAAGCCCAGAGCTGGCTTGGCGTCTAGGGGTTGGCTGACTGGATGTACCACATTTCTGGTCCAGCAGAGCATTCACAGGGGCACAAAGTGATCTACGTTTCAGTTTACTGACATGGCACCCCAGGCAGGAGCGGCTCCATCTCTGGCCTAGAAATTTGTTGCAACAAAGTGTATTTTGAGGAAAGACTTCAAGGAGGTGAGAAAGCCAGCAAAACAGTCATCTGGAGTTGAGCGTATAGGGCAGAGAAAATAGCCAGCACAGAGACCTTGAGGTCAGAACTGGCTGGCATGTCTGAGAAACAGTGAAGTGGCAGTAAGATGGGTGGCATGCAGAGTGAAGGAGGAGAAAGGGGAGCAGGGATGGAGACAGAGAGGTTCAGGTCAGGTTGTGTAGAACCTTGTATGCCACTGGAAGGACTTTGCTTTTACTCTGGGAGGGGCAACCATTGTGGGTTTTAAGGCAAGGACTGACCATATCTGATTATACCTTAACAGGATAACCCTGTGTTGAGGTTGGAACGAGGGAGGAAAGCGTGGCAATTGGGAGACCAGCTGAAAGCTATTGCAATGATTCAGCAGCGTCATTTTGACGTCTGAGACCAGATGAGTGGAAGCAGAGATGGGGAGGAGTGGGCAGATTCTAGATATGTTTTTAAGGGAGCGCCGGTAGAATTTGCTAATGGAATGGATGTGAGTATGAAAGGAAAGGAGGAGTCAAGGGTTAATTCGAAGTTTTTGGCCTGAGTAAAAAACAAACAAAAAACAAAGTTTTTGGCCTGAGTAACTGGAAGGATGGAGAGGCCATTAATGGCTAGGGGGGGAAAATGTTTTAGATCGTGACAGGGAAGTGGTGGTAGTGGGTAATGATGGAGCTCAGTTTTAGATACGGTAAATTACTGAAGATTGCTAGACCTCCAAGTAGAGATGTTGAGGAGGCAGATGGATCTACAGATATGGAGTTCATGGATGAAGTTCCGGCTAGGAATACAAATCCTGGAGTCGTCATCATATTGAAGGTATTTATAACCTTGAGACTGAATGAGATCGCCAAGGTAGCATACACATTTAAGAGAAGAGGTGCAAGAAGTGAGCCTTGAGACATGCCACAGGGGGATGGACTTTGGAAAAATAGAAACATACACATCACACACAAGCATTTTGGTGGAAACAACCCTGAGTGAGTAAACTTTGGAGAAAGGATGATTCAGCCCAGTATAGAGGAAGGAAAAGATCCTGATGGGTAAAACATGCCCAGACAGATGAAGCCTTGAAAAATAAGAATGCAGCAGTGAGTGAAAAAGCCTAGGCTGATGGCTAGAGGGCCAATCTGCCTGTAGTAGGCAGCGGGATGGAGAGACAGGTAGAACGGCTTAGGTTTCTCTTCTTTTGCAACTTTTTCCCAGTCAGACTAACAGTGATGCTTTAGATGAGGCTCCCTGGAAACAGCCTCTGAGACGGAGTACTCATCTGCAGACAGTTGACTGGGATTGCTCACCTGCAGGGGGTATACTGGAGAGTGCTCATGGGAAATACCCCGGAAGGAAGTGAGGAGGGGAGGTGGGGCAGAACAATTGAACGGTGAGGTGCTTGCAGCTAAGGCTTCAGCAGACCCCACAGGGTGTACTGGAGGTGGGATGGCCCTTCTGAATTGTCCCAAACTGAGGTAAGGGGACTGGGTCTTTGTATCATTACAACAGCCAGTTGTTGGCCCAGGCTGTTCCCCCGTGAGAGGTGGTGGTGCCTTGGGCAAGACAGGTCCCTGGAGCTGAAGGCAGTGCCTAGAGAGGGACACAGCTGTGCACCATCGGCAGCCGATTGGCTCAGAAGCTGAGGCGTGGGTGTCCTGGCCCCGAGGACAAGCTGAAAATGCACGGAGAGATAAGTTGTTCCCTTTAAGTGAATGCAAAAAATGAGAATAGCTCCTTTCTCTACTCGTGGAAAACATTTCTTTATTTGCTGGCTTTTATCAGATGGTTAGTGTTTTCATCTGGGGTGGTGCTATTAAATTGCTTGAGAGAAGTGACTGGAGGCTTGGACAAAATAGGAAAAGTATGCAAGAGCTAATGCCATTAAAACATTTCTAAGAGCCGGAGCCTGCCAGTTAGGGAGAGTGTGAAAAGAATACAGCCTGTATTCAGGCTGGAAGGAGACCAGTACTTGTCTACGGCTTCCCTAGGAGGCCTTTGGAGATGTGTTGAGGTGGCCTTCCCATGACAGTGACTGGGAGAATGGCAAAAGGAGGGAGAATCCTGCATAATGCAGAATCGTCCCAGCCCAAATGCCAATCTCTGCAGAGAAACGCTTGTGGTTGAAGGAAGTCAGGTGCAACCTGGTTATACTTAGGATGAGCAGCTAATTTATTCTGTTAACCAAGGAATTTTTGAGATTGAAAGGGTTTTTATTAATGTTACGTCAATATGACCAGTGTAAACCATGAGTGAAGCCAGTGAGCTAGGACTCAGCCCTAGTATAGGGGCCGGCAGTTACCCACCCAGGTAAAGGGGTGAGCCAAACCCGGGAACACAGGGTGTGAGGAATGTATGCAAAAACTTACTTCGTCTATGGCTTGAAGTCCCCCTGCTATCATGTCGACTATAAAAGGGGATGGAATACCTTTCCACCTGTGGTGTAAGAAGAGTTACCCATCTTAGCCACAAATTCCTGACTGATAAAAATTGTCAACATGCCTGGGATGTTTAGTTTTATTACGGACAGGAATTGAACCAGTAACCTCAAGTCTTGTGAGGGTAAAAGTATTCCTTCCATGCAGTATTTCCCAGCTATTTTCGCATCATGGCATACAGAGAAATAGATTTTTAATTGTAGGGCATCCTTGGTTGACTGCAAGAGGTGAAGGTTACAGGCTGTATCTGTCCACCCCCAACTTCAAGGTGTCAGACCTCGACACTCCTGGGACACGTTGGGACTACACCACTGAGAAGCCCTGCCTTACCAGGTAAGTCTTTGAAAGCCTAGCAAGTTTAGAGTACAACAAAGACATGGTGAAGTGAACCTAACTCATAGTTCTGATACTTTTTTTGTTGAATTGAGGAATAATTCATGTGTGTTTCTTTAAAGTGCTTAAAATGTTTGTGGCAATTGGCATAGTCATGAATTGCACAGATGAGTCTCAGGTTCTGATTGAAAATGTATGCTTTCACAAATGTGATTTCAAAATGAATGATATAAGAAAACTGGACTCAGTTCATTCAGTATATGATATCAGAAAGTTTCAGAGAGCGCGTGGCCCTCGGATGGGCAGTTCACTCCCCTGTTCTGGGGGAAGTAACTGCAGGTCCAGGTAGAGGGGCCAGGAGAGGAGGAGCTGTGAGGGATGCAGTGAGCATCACAGGGTGGCAGAGTCAGACCCGAGGCCCTGCCGCCCCAACCACTCTTCCCAGCAGCAGCAAGGTGTCTCGAATTCCTCCTGGGAGACCACTGCTGCCAGCTCCTCAAACCCTCCCCTGAAGAACAGCTTCCGGGCGTGGCTCTCTTCCTGGCCCAGCCCCACTGCTTGTGTTTTTGATGATGGTCACCCTAACAGGTGTGAGATGCTAGCTCATGGTGGCTCTGATGTGCATTTCCAGTGATTAGTGATGTTCGGCACCTTTTCACGTACCTTTTGGCCATGTGTGTGTCTTCTTTGGAAAAATGTCTATTCAGATCTCCTGCCCATTTTAAAATCGGACTTTTTTCATGCTATTGAGTTGTGCAAGTTCTTTGTCTATTTTGACTATTAATCACTTGTCACAGTTACATGATTTGCAAATATTTCTCCCATTTTGTAGGTTATTTTTCCCTTTTGTTAATGGTTTCTTTTGCTGTGCAGAAACTTTTTAGTTTGATACAGTCCCATTTGTTTATTTTTGGTTTTGTTGCCTTTGCTTTTGGTGTTAAATTTTTAAAAAAAAACATTGCCAGAGGAATTTCAAGGAGCTTACCCTCTATGTTTTCTTCTAGGAGTTTTATGGTTTCAGGTCTTACATTCTAGTCTTCAGTATATTTTGAGTTAATTTTTGTGTATGGTGTAAAATAGTGGTCCATTCTTTTGTATGTGGCTATACAGTTTTCCCAGCACCATTTATTAAAGAGACTGTTCTCCCGTTGTATATTCTTGGTTCCTTTGTTGTAAATAATTGACCATGTATGTGTGAGTTTATTTCTGGGCTCCATATTCTGCCCCATTTTCTATGTGTCTGTTTTCATGCCAATACTATACTGTTTTGATTATTGTAACTTTGTAGTATAGTTTGACACCAGGGCACGTGATGCCTCCAGTTTTGTTCTTCTTTCTTAAGATTGCTTTAGCTGTTTAGGGTCTTTTGTGGTTCCATAAAAATTTTAGGATTGTTTATTCTATTTCTGTGAAAAGTGCCATTGAAATTTTGATGGGGAATGCAGTGAATCTGTCGATAGATTTGGGTAGTATGTGCATTTTAACAATAATAATTTTTTAATCCATGAGCACACAGTATCTTTCCATTTATTTGTGTCATGTTCAACTGCTTTCATCAGTGTCTTAGAGTTTTCAGTGCACAGATCTTTCACCACCTTAGTTAAATTCATTCATACATATTTTATTCTTTTTGATGCAGTTATAAATGGGATTATTTTCTTCATTCCTCTTTCTGATAGTTTATTTGTGTGTAAAATGCAAGATATTTTTGTATATTGATTTTATATGCTGCAACTTTACTGAATTTGTTTATTCTATTTTTTTTTTTTTTTGGTGAGGTCTTTAGGGTTGTCTGTATTTAATATCATGTCATCTGCAAATAAAGACAGTGTCACTTCTTTCTGTCCAGTTTGAGTTTCTTTCATTTCTTTTTCTTGCCTAATGCTCTGGGTATGACTTCCAGTACTATATTGAATAAAAGGGGTGAGAGTAGGCATCCTTGTCTTGTTTCTGATCATAGAGGAAAAGCTTTCACTCTTTCATTGTTGAGTATCATGTTAGCTGTGGACTTATCATGTGTGGCCTTTATTATGTTGAGGTGCGATCCCTCTATACCTGCATTGTTGAGAGTTTTTATCATGAATGGATGTTGAATTTTTTCAAATGCTTTTTCTGCATCTATTGACATAGTTATATGGTTTTTATTCTTTGTTTTTAAAATGTGGTCTGTCACATTGATTAGTGGATGTTGAGCCCTCCTGCATCCGTGGAAAAAAAATCCCACTTGATCCTGCTGTATGATCCTTTTAGTGTATTGTTGGATTCAGTTTGCTAATATTTTGCTGAGGATTTTTACATCTATGTTCATATGGGTATTGTCATGTAATTTTTTTTTCTTGTAGTGTCTTTGTCTGGTTTTGGTATCACCCTAATGCTGGCCTTATAAAATGAATTTGGAAGTATTCCCTCTTCTGTTTTTTGGAAGACTTTGAGAAGGATTGGTATTCTTCTTTAAATGTTTGGTAGAGTTCACAGGTGAAGTTATCTGGTCCTGAACTTTTGTTTGTTGGCAAGTTTTTGATTACTGATGAAATCTCCTTACTAATAATTGATCTGTCTAGATTTTCTATTTCTTCATGATTCAGTCTTTGTGGGTGGAATGTTTCTAGGAATTTATCCATTTCTTCTATGTTGTCCAGTTAGTTAGTGGATAATTGTTCATAGTAGTCTTTTATGATCCTTTCTATTTCTATGAGATTAGTTGGAGTGTCTCTTCTTTCATTTCTAATTTTATTTGAGTCTTCTCTCTTCTCTTCTTGGTGACTCTAGCTTATCTTCTCAAAAAACCAGCTCTCAGTTGTATTGATGTTTTCTACTGTGTTTTTCATCTTGTTTCCATTCTGGTCTTTGTTACTTTCCTTCTACTAACTTTGGGCTTCATTTGTTCTTCTTTTTCTAGTTCCTTGAGGTGTAAATTTAGTTTTGTTTTGTTTTTTTTTTTGACAACTTTGTTACTTGATGTAGGCATTTCTGGCTATGAACTCCCCCCCCTTAGAACTGCTTTTATGTATCCCGTATATTTTGGTATGTTGTGTTTCCATTTTCATTTGTCTCAAGATATTTCTCTTTTGATTTCTTCTTTGTTCATTGTATGTTGTTTAATCTCCACATGTATATGAATTTTTCAGTTTTATCTTGGAATTAATTTCTAGTTTAAGAGCATTATAATTAGAAAAGACGCTTGACATAATTTCAGTATTCTTAAATTTATTGACTTGTTTTGTGGCCTAACCTGTGATCTATCCATAGAGTGTTCCATGTATGCTTGAGAAAAATGTGTACTCTGCTGCTGCTTTTGGATGGAATGTTCTGTAAATGTCTGGTTTTTCTTGTTTCATATACACACACACACACACACACACATATATACATATATATATGTATATATATACACACACAGACACATATACACACATATGTGTGTGTGTATGTATATATTTATTGAAGTATAGTCAGTTTACAATGTGTCAATTTCTGGTGTACAGCATAATGCTTCAGTCATACATGAGCATACATATACTTGTTTTCATATTCTTTTTCACCATATGTCACTACAAGATATTGAATTTAGTTCCCAGTGCTATACTATATAAACTTGTTGTAAATGCCTGCTAAGTCCATCTGATATAACGTGTGTTTCAAGCCCAGTGTTTCCTTATTGATCTTTCTATCTGGGTGATTTATCCATTGGTGAGAGTAGGGTGTTAAAAGTCCCCTACTACTGCTGCATTGTTGCCTGTTACTCTCTTCATGTCTTTTGTATTTGATTAATATATTTAGATGCTCTGATGTTGTATGTGTATATATTTACAATTGTTATATACTCTTGATGAATTGATCCCTTTATTATAATGACCTTTGTCTCTTGTTACAGCTTTGCCTTTAAGTCTTATTTTGTCTAATATAGTATAGCTACCTTTACGGTCTTTTGGATTTGCTTTGCATGGAATATCTTTTTCCATCCCTTCATTTTCAATATGTGTATCCTGAGAGCTGAAGTGAGTCTATTTTAAGAAGTGTATAGTTGGGTTTTTTTTTTTAATGCATTCAGCCACTCTATGTGTTTTGATTAGAGAACTATTGATAGATATGAATGTATTGCCATTTTGTTCCTTGTTTTCTGGCTTTTTTGTGATTCCTTTGTTCCTTACTTCTCCCTCTTTATGATTTGATGCTTTTCTGTAGTACACTTAGATTTGTTTTTCTTTATCTTTTGTGTATCTACTTTAGATTTTTGCTTTGTGGATACCGTGAGGCTGACATATAACATATTTATAACAATCAATTTTAAGTTGATAACAACTTAAGTCTGAGTACATTCTAAAGCCCTACATTCTTACTCTACTGCCCAATGTTTTATGTTTTTCATGTCACAATTTATATCTTTTTATCTTGTGTATCCATTAACAAATTATTGTAGTTATTGTTATTTTTACCACTTTTTGTCTTTTAAACTTCACACACACTAGATTTATAAGTGATTGACCCATTGCCATTAGCGCATTCGATTGTTCTGAATTTAACTATATATTTACCTCTACCAGTGAGATTTATACTTTTATGCAGTTTCCTATTATTAATTGGCACCCTTTTGTTTTGGCTTAAAGAAGTTCCTTTAATATATCTTGTAAGGCTGGTCTAGTGGTGCTGAACTCCTCAGCTTTTGCTTCTCTGGAAAACTATCCTTCAATTCTGAAGGACAACTTTGCTGGATAGAGTATTCTGGTTGCCTTTTTGTTTTGTTTTGTTTTGTTTTGTTTTTAGCTCTTTGACTATATCACAAAAGTCCCTTTTGGGTTTGCAAAGTTTCTGCTAAAAACCCTGCTGGCAGTCTTATGGGGGAGGTCCCTTGGAGGTAACAAAGTGCTTTTCTGTTGATGCTTTTATAATTCTCTCATTGCCTTTAACTTTTGATTCTTTAATTATAATGTGTCTTGGTTTGAGTCTCTTTGGAGTCATTTTATTTGGAACCCTCTCATCTTCCTAGGTCTGATTATCTGTTTCCTTCTTGAAATTAAGGAAGTTTTCAGCCACTATTTCTTCAAATTAGTTTTCTGCCCCTTTGTCTCTCTCTTTTCTTCTAGAAATATTTTTATTCTTTTTCTTATTGCGTGTCTTCAAGTTCACAGATCCTTTCCCCACTTCATCTAGTCTGTTGTTGAACCCCTCTATTGAATTTCTTAGTTCAGTTATTGTGTTCTTTAGCTCTTATAATTTCTGTTGGGTACTTTTTTATATCTTCTCTTCATTGAAATCCTCACTTTGTTCATGCATTGTTTTCCTGACGTCTGTGAGCATCTTTATGACTGTTATTTTGAACTCTTTATCAGGTAAATCACTTATTTCCATTTTATTAAGGCCTTTTCTAGCGTTTTATAGGCATACCTTGGGGATATCTCCTGTTTGGTTTTAGAACTGCAATAAAGGGAGTATAGCAATAAAGTGAGCCTGGTGAATTTTTTGGTTTCTCAGGGCATATAGAAGTTATGTTTACACTATACTGTAGTGTTTTAAGTGTCCGTTGTTATGTCTAAACAATGTATATAATTTAAAAAAAACTTAATTGCTAAAAAATGCTAGCCAGCATCTGACAATGCGGGGTTGCCACAAACTTTCAATTTGAAAAAAAAAAAACATAATCTCTGTGAAGTGGGATGAAGTGAAGTACAGTGAAATGAGGTATGCTCGTAAGTTGTTCACTCATTTTGAACATATTCCTCTGTTTCTTAATTTTCCTGCACTCTCTGTGTAGGTATCCATGCATTAGATAAAACTGCCACCTCTCCTAGTCTGGAAGGAGTGGTCTGTGTGGGAGATCAAAACTGTTGTTCCATCCTGCCCAGCTCTAGGTTGTCTCTCCAACCTTTGCAATTATCAAAGCAGACTTCTTTGTTCTTAGTGGCTCCTAGCAGTTGAAGGTGTGCCAAGGTCTGTCAGTATCCCAGAGGGGAGGATCTCGATCAGCATCTAGAAGCAGGCTGAATCATAGTCACCCCTCTCTTTCAGGGTGAAACTGGGAGGTGGTTGTTTCTGTTTGCTGCCTCTGCACTGTGCCTTGGTGGGGATAGCTGGTTAAGAACTACTTTTCTCTTTGTTACAATCCTGTGGGACCCGTGAATGTAAGCCCCACTGGGCACCGGAGCCAGGCAATCAAGGGGCATTCCCTGGGCAATAGCTTCAGAAACCGGGGCACCAGGCGTGTTCACAAGCTCCTTTTTGGGAGGTACAGGCAGCCTGGAGCAAGGCAGAGGAGAGCACGAAGATAATGTGCACTGGCTCTGGGGTCCGTGGAGAGCATTGCGGGCTGACTTTGATGCGCATTATAGTAGAAGCCCACTCCTCGGGCTGTAGGTGTTGCAATAAGCAAGTAGGCATCTTTCGGGGAAAGACTGGGCATTTCTGTCTGCTGCCTCCACACGACGCCCTGAGGGGATGGCTGGTTAAGAACTGTTTCTATGTTTGTTACACTTTTCTGGAACCCAACAGTGATGTGTACCCCCCACTGGTTACCAAACCAAATGACCAAATGATACTGGCCCCTGGGCTGTAGCCACAGAAACTGAGGTGCCAGATGTGTTCACAAGCTCCTTTCTGGGAGATACCAGTGACCTGGAGCGAGGCACAGGAGAGCACCAGTGTGGTGCCCGGGGTCTCCGGGGAGCGCTGTAGTCAGCTCCTAGATGTGTGTTCAGTTAGGATACTGCCCCTCAGGCCACAGTTACTAAGATAAGCAAATTGGCCTCTTTCAAAGAAAGACTGGGTGTTTCTGTTTGCTGCCTCTGTGTCCTGGGGGGTTAGCCATGGTGAGTCCGCCATGAGCCCTTTAAGGACTGTCTCTTAGTCTATAGCCTTGTAGGTCTCATGGACATAAGCTTTGTTGGCTTTCAAAGCTAGATATTTGGGGAGCCTGTGTCTCTGGTAGAGTTCTTAAAAATTAGGGTTCCAGATAATGGATTCAAACCCTTTTCTATTTAGGGAGAAACTGGTAGTTGCGAGTTCCATCTGGTTGTGTGTTTCCACGCCAGGGGGTGAGGTTTATGGTGACATCCTGTCTCAGCTTCTTCTACTTGTTTCCATGTGTTTTTTTTTTTTTTCTTAATTTGCCTGACGTGTAGGAGTAGGATAGATTGTGAGCTTCTTGCAGAGGGAATTGTTCTATTTGTAGATAGATTTGGTGTGCCTGGGGGAGGAAGTGAGTTCAGGAGGCTCCTATGTGGCCATGTTGAACTGGAACTCTCAGAAAGGGAGTGTTCTTATTATACAGAGGTCATCTACAGGATATACAGGAAAATTAGATTTCTAGTTGAACCTAAAAATTTAAGAATAATTAGGCTTTAAAAATGTTTACAAAGTGGAGAAACCTGGAGATACCACCTTTACCAAGTGATAAAAGTTAATATCACTGAGAATGGGACATACCACCATTATATACATGCCTCCTGCTATGATGTACTGACACATTATTGCTTATGTCCTATTCCTGCCAAAAACACATACCCTGAATCTAATCATGTGGACACATCACACAAACCCAAATTAAGGCACATCCTATAAGTGCAAAGGCGAGTAAAGAGACATGACTAAATGTCATTAAATCGCTAATTATATCCTAGAGCAGACCAGGGAAACACACATAACTATAAAAAAAATCATTGCACAGTTGTCAGCATTTGAATATGGGCTGTGGAGTACATGACAGCTTTGTATAAGGTTAATTTAAAAATTTTTGTTAATTGTAATGTGTTTATGCAAGAGAATGTCAGTTCTTAGGAAACGTACCTGATGTATTTTAGCATAAAGGTGCATGATGTAAGAAACTTACTCTCAGGATGGTCCAGGAATAAAACAGACTACAGCTGACCCTTGAACAACATGGGTTTGAACTGCATGGGTCCACTTAATCGCAGTGAATACTGTGAATACTACGGTGTGACATGATCCGAGGCTGGCTGAGTCTACAACGTGGGGGACGGCAGACACAGGAACTGCATATATGGGATTGGGCACTCCACCCCTTTGTCGTTCAAGGGTCAGCTCTGAGGTGGGGGAGGGAGAGAGGGGAGGGTGTGGAAGGAGAAAGTAAATGGGACAAAATGTAAACAGTTGTTGAATCTGAGTAAAGTCTATGTGAGGGTTCTTTGTACTATTGTAACTTTTTTATAAGTTTGAATTATTTTAAAATGTCATTTTAGAAAGTTGTGGATGAACTAAAACTTTATCCTGAATATATGTAAAACACATACACATGCACACAGACATATATATGTGTAGAAATTAAGGCTAAAGTTATTGTCCGTATGTTTTCTGTATGTGAAAGCCACTCTGAAACACGCCCAGACTTTACGCGCTCCGCACATCACCTGGTGCGGCACGTCTGCTGTCAGGTAAGTCTGTGAGATCACAGTGCTCTGCAGCTGAAGGAGCAACAAAGAATGTGTTTGTGCTTCCTACTCTACTGGCTTTGCTACTGTGGGAAAGAATTCGATTCTTGTCCTTCCTACACTTTGAAGGCAGAGTCTTTGCAAGTGTGCCAGTGCCTGCCTTGGCATTCATTCTGCCATCAGAGCATTGCAGTTTCAGGGAAATCCTGCTGCAGCTCCACAGAACGCAGCCACGCGTCTTGGAGATCTCCCCCAAACACACATTCTGCTGGCTGGTGCACAGACTGCGCCACCTCGATCCGTTGTAATTTTTAACTGAAATAATTCCCTCCCTCCAGCCTGTGCCAGGCGTGGACAGGAAAGCCAAATGCCCTCCTCAGAGTCATCCACGCACAGTTGTCTCAGACAGGTTGAAGTGTTGAAGATTCCTCCATTACCCAGTTGAGTGCCATCAAAACAGCCAGTCTGGGCGTCTGAAACAAAAGCAGGTTCGGGGACTGGCAGGGGTGATAACTGATCACTTAAATAGAATGGAAATTAGTCTTGGTATATGTGGACTTCAAGGGAAATCTTTCAGTGTAGTCACTTAGGTTGGCATCATCACCCCATCCTCCAAAACTTAGTGATTCATATCAGGTGCCACACCCATTTAACACCATTCTTAAATCAGCTTGACCATTTCCTGTTATTTCCCAAATCACTGGAATAGGTCATACCTAGTGGACTTTTGTCATTTCATGGGACCAGCAGTATCTGAACGCTGTTGAGGGACTCCTCTCCGTGAATCCTGGTGGGAGGCAAAGACAGCCTCTCCCTAGAGGAGCTGACATTGCCACTCAGTTTCCTAGCCTCCTTTGCGCCTAGGGCAGAAGCCGAGAGGGACAGGGCTGAGCGGATCTCCCTCTGGTGGTGGTCATGACTGTGTATGAGAGGGCTGTCCTCCTCAGAATAGGCGTGACTTCTATTGCTCAGACGTCTTGAAAAGCAAAGTGTAACTTGCAAACTGGTTAATTTGTATACTTGTTATTACTGGAACAGAAAACAAAACAAACACTATGACCATTGTTGCACAGAAATTACCTCCCAAGCTACAAATGCTTGCCACCTTTGATGTAGAAATCTCACTTCTAGGCATATGTTCCACTGATAGATTTTTTCACAAATGAAATAATGAAATGAGTGATGTGTGTTACTGTTTGTCAGAGCAAAAGACTGAAACACCACACATCCCACCAAAGGGGACCACTTAAATGATATCCCACAAACACACACTGGAATATTACAGAACTATGAAAAATGAGGAAGCATTTTACATATTGAAATGAAAAGATCTATTTCAGTATAATTAAGAATGGACCTCTTGAGTTCATTCTTAAATTAAAAAAAAACCAAGGTATATAACTGGGTGCATAGAATGCTTTCTTCTGTGTAATAAAAGGGAAAAAGTAGGAATATTTGTTTATAATTGCTTATATAATAATGACACTGTGGAAGGATACACAGGAAATAGTATTTACTCAGAGGGCAGTGAGGCTGAGGTGGAAATAGGGTTGTCAGGGTCTTCTGACTGTTTGGCTTTC
Organism: Camelus ferus; assembly: GCF_009834535.1. Taxonomy (NCBI): domain Eukaryota; kingdom Metazoa; phylum Chordata; class Mammalia; order Artiodactyla; family Camelidae; genus Camelus; species Camelus ferus. The sequence goes on from NC_045732.1 coordinate 29,236,632, forward strand.
TAGATTTTTCATTTTTTAACCAGATGAAAGTCTTCCCTATTTAAAAGTTAAATATCTAAAATAAAAATAAAGTAGTGCAGTCCACTGAATATTTTTTGTAACATAACTGCGTGCTTTATTGAGATACACAGTAAAGCAGTAATATAATACAATAGTAAGGCATATATTTGGTGAAGTCTGATATGTTGTGAAAATGCAGTAAAACTGAAGTTTAAAAAAATAATTAGTAAATGTTACAGTGTTGGTGTTAAAACACAATATATTGATACTCAAGTAAGAACCCAGTACCTGAAAACAATGACATAACATGCCATGTGATGATTATGCTTCAGTTACATTGATTATGATTTACAGTTTAATACTTGGTGGTTATAAAGAACACGAAATAATGTCCAAATTATGCTTAAAACGTAGCAATAAAGCTCTCAATTTTTATTCAAATATTTTGACAGACTCACTCCAGAACTAATGTCTAAAAGATCAAACAGAAAGATTAAAACAAAATTAAGCACTCTATTTACCTCTGATTTTAGAATGAAACTTAAACTTCTTAGTAGGCAGTAAAGTAACCCCTTGTTTTAAGTCCTGGTTAAAAACAAAATCCTTGGGTAAAGAAAAAGTCCAGCGTCACAAAAAGGAAAAAAAATGCAAGACTAAAACCAAATGTTCGTGTAATTTGTTACCTTAGAGCTTTGGGTTTTCTTTTGCAAATTATAAAGGAAAAAGAAAATGGAGAAAAATGTTCACACAATGGACAAGTGGTGAAGCCGTGAAATCAGGTGCACAAGTATTAGGAACACCCCAAAACCAAAGTGAGGTAGAAATAGCATGAGAAGCCATGTTTGATGTTAATTATCATTAGTAAAATAATGAACAAAACCTACTCTCCAACAGTTAATTACACTTGATGTAAGAGGTAACAGATTTGCAAAATGATAGGTCACACAGTGATTTCTGCTGAGTGAATGATAAAAAAAATCAAAGACTAATAATAAGATGAAATGAAAGAGTAAAGCTTTTTCCTACCAGTTAGTCTTCTTGAATGTCCTCTTTTTGAATGATTGTGTTTGTTTATGTATTTAACCTGCCCAATCCACCAGAAAGGGCTTGGAGTACCTTCTTGAACATTTGAATCAGTTTGCATTCCCACTTACAAACCTGTCTGGAATTACTTGTAGAGAAATGCGAAGGAGGGAAACATGGTTCATGGGCTTCTGGGTAGATATTTAACAGCATCACAATGCGATGGGGCTACTGTCTTACACATTTTCACAAGGGTTATTTTGAATGAAGTCTTGCGGCATTTACAAACTCACTGCAATGGGGGAAAATCCTAAAAAAAAAAAAAAAAAAAAAAAACCCGGAAAACCAAAACACCCACTGCTGTTTGACTGTGAGAAAAGAATAATTTAGTTGTAATTATAAAGATCTCTACGTAAGGTTGTGAATATTCATCCAATCCTTCAAGAGTGGCCGGCTCCCTGACAGGGATCGGCTGGGAATCCATAGCCCCCAGCTCTACCCTAGTTGTCCTCTTTTCTGGGAGTTAAGAATGCTTTCTGATGCTCTGACTTTGACTAAAGCATCATTAAATCTAAACCATGGCACTGCCACGGTTCAGGAAGCTGAATATATCAACCAACGGATCACTCTGACATAGTAAGTCCTGTGTATTCATTCATATGTCCCTTAAAAAATTCACTACTCTAGTTGTCAGTGGAAAGTTTAAAATGAGAAACAGCTGGAGCCCCAGACAATGTTTTAGTGTGGTAGTTTCCTTCTGGCTTCAGGCTCCAGGGAAAATTCATTCAAGACCAAGCAGGTAAGCCTGGATGACCAGAAGCAATTTCTTTCCATTAGGAAGTGGCAAGAGCATTTGAACAAGCAATTTAAAAGGTCTCTGGAAACTTATATCTATTTGTCTATATACCTATAGTAGTTACATACTTATAGACATATAGATATATAAAACGGAAACCCACAGCCAGTCCCACTCTGTCAGCAGTTCCAAAAAGAGCAATGTGAAGTAGCCATTTGGTGGTGTTAGAGGAAGTCCTGTCTTTAATATGCAAGAAAAGAAAAAAAAAAGGCATGAATTTCATATGGATATCACGCTAAAAGGATGCAAAACAATGCGCTGCCTCAGAATTTGTGTGTGTGTGTGTGTGTGTGTGTATGTGTGTGTGTATATGTGTTTTTTAGGGGTTTTATAAACAATTTTTTTTTATAAAGCACACTTTAGTTTACAATCTTTCTTTATAACTGTTATAAATTTTTAAACAACCCAAAATGCGTTCCATATAAAGAAATGGCAAGTTATTTAGCTATCAAGATTTTACATGTAGTTTTCTTATAACTTTTTTGTACAATTGCATAGACGTGTAAAACCTGCCATTGTTAACAAAACAATAACAGACTTAGAAACTACTGAAATCTACAGTATAGTACCACTACCCTTCACAAAAATATAGTTTTTTTCTTGTAAACTCTTACTGTCTAATCCTCTTTGTTGTATGAATATTATAAAAACCATGCGGGAATCAGGAGTTGTCAAACATTTATTCTGCCCCTTCTTCATCTGTCATGACTGAAACTAAGGACTCCATTGCTCTGCCCAAATCATCTGCCAAGTGGAAAAGGCTTCCTACATTGTGTCCTGGAAAACAAAAAGAAAGACCGAGTTTACACAAGGTGCACATCACGTCACCCCGACTCTTTGCCACTTGGGAAATCATCCCGTTTCGAGTGAAGACAACACAGACGCTGCATCGAGGGTCTACACAACAGGGTTTGGTTTTTCACCAGTTTCCAGGAAGAAGCAAAGCCTTGTTAATGAAGCCATTCCACATTGTTAGTATCAGGCTCCTAGTGTCATATAAATGGAAAAATGTCAAAGACTACACTCATCTTCCCAATGTCAATATATATCAAAAGGATTCTATGGATAAGCACAGGATTCCTGTCATAATCGGAATAATTAATGATGGGATGTTTCTTTGCCACCTTGTTGTGGGGGGTGATTTACTACATACTTGTACTACAGTTTTTTTTTTTGACTATCAGACAGTCGCCACTGTAACTATCACCACTGCCGCCACCACCCTACTGCCATTACCATATCTTCACGACCACCACCACAACACGAAATCTTCATCTCAAGGTTGTTTCAAGCTGTTGGCTCACTTGTAAGGCTATGGTGGAGATGACTATTGTCTCTCTGTCTTTACTTGGGTTGAAAAATATTCCCTTGAATGACTTTTTTTATACACTGTTAATATTTGAATTAGGAAGCTTCTGAGTAAAATCACTTTGCGTTCCTAATAACTCTAGAGCTTAATTAGAATATGACCCACATGTAGAGCACGGATGTGGGTAGCCTGTGACTCCATTTTTGGTCTCCTCCTAAGAGAGGGTTTAACTACCAGCCTTTTAATAATAATGTGACATGACCTAGCGTTAACCCCCCAGCACGGAGCACAAAAGTGGCACAATGTCCCTGGGTACTTGGTGGCAAAACTCAGATCTAGAGTAAGATAACTGAGACATACTTTATTACGTGCCTTTCTGTATATGCCCCATATTTTTATACAGCTAATTTTAATTCTTGGACATTAGTAAATCATTCTTCTATTCAAGTACTGCCTTTGAAACTAAAAATGCTTTACTAGGCTATTACTACCTTGCCATGTATCAACTTTACAGATCCCCATAATAACTGTTAAAATCCCTATAAAAATTAAAGATAGACTTGGGCAGGTATTCTGTTCTAATATTTATTTCAACAGACATATCGTTTTTAAATATATGAGAGGATCTGAAGAGGATTCACAGGCAGGCACTTAAACAGCAATGGCACCAGATCAAGGTAAGACTTATTAAAAGTCTAATGCCATTCAGCCATTTATATTAAGGTGACCAAGTTTGTAAATCTCTTTGAGTTTTATTAGAGCAGAGAGTTTCAGTGAGGACTAATTATGCCTTTAAAAATCAGTCTGGAGTTTGGTTGAGATTGCAAATATAAAAACTTTTAACAAAGCACATGCACTATTCGTAGAGTGGGCCAACAGTTTGGCAGCCCTCAGTGAAGAACTAAAATCATCTTTGGCTTTTCTAAAATATAAAAACCACAGGAAAACATAGTGGGTCCTTTGCTGCTCTTCAGAGCACAAGTATATGACTGATGCCACCAGGCTAGAGGGCTCCCTTCGTATCTATCTTTGAGTACCCAACAACCCTGGGAAACCTGCACAGTTATTCACGTATAAATGAGAAGACACGGACTAACTGCAAATTTTTAATTACCTGCGATCTTAACAGGAACTAACGAAGCCAGTAAGAACAAAAGGCAAGCCTATGACGACCTGATACCAAAATATAATTACAACCACTTCTCATTACCCACATCTGCCTATAGTACAGCCCACCTGGTAGCTAGGAAATGTGTTATCAAACATAAACGAGGGAGGAACTCATTTTTTCCCATCGACATATTGATAGCAATCCAAAAGTGCCTATTTCAGACGGTGCGCTAGGAGGTGTAGACTGCAGTTCCAAAGACCATAAAGACAAGTAAGTGTATTTATAGATGACATACCCCAGTGCTACTTCTGTGCCTCCAAATGGTGTTCAGTTACTAAATGGGAGGAAAATGCTTGAGTTTCTCAAGAGCCTGAGTTCTAGAGGTATCTGCTGTTTACAAGTGATCAGGTCAAACAGAGGTTCATGATTCTTAATGCAACACACATACTCTCATAAAATGGTAGGTGGCCTTTAACCTGTCCAGACCGTGAAATGTTCACAAATGACCTCATGGCCATCCCTATGCTAGAATAATGAACGTTTGGAGTCACCTCACTGTGTCTATATTATGCCTTTCATTACTTTATTTACAAGTATCTGTTTCACCCCAATGAGAATTCCAATGGGTTTCATAGAGGTTTTCCTTAGAGCCAGAAAAAAATTGTCTCTGACAAAATACTGCCCCAAAGAATCGTATACCTCAACCTGCTGAAGGCACAAAATCACACTGTGACAGGGACACAGAAAGCAGATTTGTATCCTGGTTCTGTTACCTATGTGTGTAAGGCAGAAAATGAGTGAGGTCATTAATTTTACCTGACAGATCCGTCTAAAGTCGAAATGAAAGCCTCGTACTAAGAGCATGCGAGGCCTTGGGAAGCAGGCAGGGGTCGGGTGTCTGCGAGGAGCTTCAGGCACAAGTTGACATAAAAATTCGCATATATAAAGTATTCGTTTAATCCGTTCTTAAGCAGGGATTGTTGAACAGAAAGGCACCCCACGTTTAACATTAGGGAAGTTGTGTGTTTCTCCAAGCTGGTACTAACCCGACACATTGGGTCCCACAAGCCACCTCTGCCTCAGGGGGTCGTTTTCCCCAGTGACTGGGATTGAGATTTTCTGGCAGAGATCCAAGACCTCACTAGCACTCAGGCGCTGTATTTAAAAAAGATACCATTCCCAAAGAAATGGTGAACATTCAGTTAGCCAAAGCAAAGCCAGCATCCTGGAGTGAAATTTGCTTATCTTTACTTTTTGGTAATTTAATCTTTGAAAAAATATGTAGTCTACCATACATTTGGGGTATTTTCGTAGTATTAAAAAAATCACTCTTGTTTGGATTCTCTGGCTTTCTGGAAATGTATCTGACTGTAACAGACCTCAGGTAGTAAAGTTTCCAAATACCTACGTGACTTCAACTATATGCGCTGGCCTTTTCTGTAGAATTTTAATTCGTTCGTGAAACAAATATGTTCAGGGTGGTTAAAAATATGGTGCAACTTTTTACCGCGAGTTAAAATAAATTTTAAGGGGCACTTACCATCATTCCCCAAGAAGTCTCATATAAGAAGGCAAACCGCCAGGAACAGTCAATGCTTCACCGATTCAGGAGTTTCCTGTTTCTCCTCCCAGCCCACCACTCCCTCCCTCGGACCCCACTGTCCCAAGCAAGCCTTGGAGAGGAGCACTGGTATAGACACGCTGAAGGATCATTAAATTCATTAGATTTGCATGGCATGGCGTCGGAGGATTTCCAGTATGACTTCTTATGTTTAAATGAATCAGTGGCTACTTCGGTCTAGCCTGTTGCTAAGGATCCAGAACCTTCTCATATAAAGGACTCTCATCCCATCCAATCCGTCTTCCACAACAGTATGTGCTTTTGCCACCTATGGGAGACCTTTCTTTACCTCTCACGTCCTTCACGCTACACTCTTGGTGAGGGCAATCTTGTTTCACTTGGGCTGTCACTCAACACTTTGTCATCCGATGTCATTTCATTAGGTGATTCAATGTATAGACAATATTCCTGGTAGACGTATGAAGCAGCTTTCACTGTAAAACCCCAAACCAGACTCCGTAATAATGCTGTGCCCGACTCATGAAAGGCATTAAAAATCCCTTAAGACTCCGACATTTAGTTTTTATCCCTAGTTGGTTATTGTTCTATCTGGCTCCAAATGTCAAGTAAGGGAAAAAAAAAAAAAGGTAAGCGAGATGACATATGCTTTTCATATACCATTTTCTAAGTGGCAGTAAAACATAAAAGTTAAGAGTGTGGTTCTGGACCCAGACTACCCGGATTCAAATCCTGGCCATGTCACCTTGGACACACTGCTTTCCCTTTCATTGACTCAGTTTCCTTATCTGTAAAATGGGGTTAATAAGGGTACCAACCTATAGGTTTGTTGTGAAGATTACATAATGTAAAGGATGGCAAGTGCTTAGAGAAGTCCTTGGCATACAGTAAGTGCTCAAAAAGTGTTAGCTAAAGTGGGAAAGAAAGAGTATAGGAACCAGGAAAAAGGTAACAAAAACAAAATGAAGTCATCCCAGAAGAATAAAAATCAAGGCAGCTGGCAGAAAATGCTAGGATCCTGGAAGTAGAAGGAAGCTTCATGACTTATCTGTTATGTTCAAGCCTAATTTATTTTGAAGATTTTGTTTGTGTTGCAAATGGCAACAGATGATGAATTGCAGGATTCCAACCTAGGGACTGCAAAGGGTTGCTGTTTTAAAGAGATTCTCATTCCCCCAACCCCTGGTCCTGTTGTCATGGTGATGACAATGCCAATGAACATTTGAGGAATGTTCCTCATGAGCTGCAAGTGGAGAGGTGACTACCATCCTCGCATGATGACATGTGTAATACATACATGCGCGTGCACGCACACAATTTTTACACAAACGCCAAACAAAGCGGGATGAGACAGACAGAAGCCATGGCTGTGAGCCTGAATCTCACTAACCTCTCTCATTGGCTTCCCAGGGGTATTTCTTCCTTTAATAGTAGAGAGAGGAAGAGGCAGAGATATCAGAAAGGGAAAAAAAACATGCATAAATATACAGTTTCATACCAGTTTGCTGCTTTTACCAAACAAATGTTGAGATGACAATTCATTTATTCCCTTCTGGAAAAAAAAACAGGAACAAAAAAACCCAAAAGACACATCCAGTCAAATAACCTTTACATACACTTAAAGTTGGTGTCAACAGATAACATGGTCCAAGAGACATCACTTATAGAATCCACAGAGCTCACGTGTTAAGCTGGATGAATGCTGGCACAGCATAGAAGTCTGATAAATCGAGCACTGTTTTCAAGGGCAACTGTAGAATCTCAAGCTTACTGTCCAAAAATATCTGAATCCCTTTATTGTGGACTTGACAATTAACACACCAAAACACAAACAGTAGTTGGCTTTGCGTGCCAAAAGTCCACACCCCAAATGCAAGGCAGAATGCCCTTAGAGGGTAGACGTGTCCTATTTGATAGAAGCTGAGCATGCCCGTGATGGGACTGGGGACATATGAGAAAATCGAAACAAAGGAGGAAGGAGGAAGTCCCACTTATGGGCAAGACACAGAGCCAGATCTAGGAATGAGCCTTCAACTTCCTCCTTATAATTCAACAGATACCAGGAACCTTGAGAGTCGGTGGCCAAAGACCCATTGGTCTAGTTTGTTTTACATAATCCTACAGGTGTATGCATTTATGTATTTTGGAAAAGCAGATTACGATGAGAAAGGTTTTCTATGGTAAAATTTATAAATGGACGGAAAATTAGGGATCTCTGACCATACCTAGCATATCTTGGGCATGCAATTTCTTTTTTATCTCTGGGGTCTTCTAAGTAAAATGCTGGTTTTCAAACTTTGGCTTTAGCAATGGGACACTTCCTGAAACAATCTTCCATGAAATCCCAGTGTTTAGAGCAGATACAGGCAGAGCTGTGAGATCGTGTACAGCATCTCTCTTCCCTCATGACCAGCCATGCTCAGGGGCTCCAAGAATCCCTACATCTCCCTGAAACAGTTTGAGAAGGCCTAGTCTAGAACGTAGAGGTCTGGAGCTACTACCCCTAAAGAAACCTTTAAAAATTCAAGTTTAGGGTTTCAAAATTCTAGTGTACATTTAAAGGTTTACTAAGTAGACCATCTCTCCCTCCATCTCCCTCTTTTCCTTCCTTCCTTCTAAATTTTCCTGAGTCAGAGTTTTCCTGGGGACACAAAAAGTGCATGTTATAAGCATGGTCAAGATACTCATGATGCTCCTCAAACCAGAAAAAAGAGGGGGAAAGGAAAGGGGGTGAACGTTACTTCATCCTTGATGGCTCAGACAAATCCCAACGTGAATTATTTATCCATTCTTTTTGACTCCTTTAGCAAACATTTTAAAGAATCTCTTAGTTCATGGTCATACTGCCTGGTGGTGGAGTTCATTCCCTTCCCCTACAAGACTGTGAGCTCCGTGAAGGCAGGGCCCACACTTTGCTTATGTCCCCGTCTGTCCCCGATACGTCTACTATACTTTGACACTCTGGGTATTTGATAAACGCTGGCTGAACTGAATTAATAAGGTAGCCACTAGGTCACGGCCAAGAGTCCTTTGGTGTTTTAGGCAACTTGGCCTGGCCTGCTACCCTTTAGTTTGGACGCCAACAGCGGGTAACTCGTTCTGACTTGTAACTTGGGCCTGTTGTTTTAAACTTCAGAACTTTAGGCAGGACAGTGCTATTAGAAAACCGTATGATTTAGTTTCAGAATGTAATTGTGGTTCCTAGAATGATAAAAGTTAGCTATCTTTATTACTTCGCCGCAAACCATGTTCGGAGCTCCGTATCAACTGGTCACCGCTGAAGATGCAGCAGACGATCTGGGTTTTGTCTCAGGTACTTCAGACTCATGTGAAATGGACCTCCCAGAGTGAGGTGAACCCTAGCCTCTTTCACAATTCTCCCTCATCACTTCGGTTTCCATGTGCTCATTAGCATAGTACAAAAGGAAGGTCCACTTTTTGTTTAGAAAAAGTTCTAACAAATACTGTGTTTTATGTATACTAGGAGTAGTTTCCGCACTGACAAAAATAGAGGCTCATTGGCTGAATTAAAAAAAAAGTCTTTACCAATAAGTAAAGTACCAGATGAAACTTTTATTTCAAAAATACATTCTTGGGAAATGAGTTGCCTTAGACCTTCAGTTAGGGAGTCCATCTGGCAGTGTGGTGTGCTGTCTGTCAGGAAATGAGTCACAAGAGAAGGGAAGTGTGCTGGGGAGTTCCGAGTCTAAATAAAGGGCACGGTGAGGTCTGGGGAAGTCTCATTTCCTCGGATGAACTTGTGATGGTTGCTTGTAAGTCATTTTTGAGAGTCAGAATCATGGGACGTTACTGTTTTGGGGTATCTTTATTGGTTTCTTTGTCTCAGTTCACTGACTGCTTTAAAAAGTTAAGGAAGAATGAATCCCATTGTAGGATTTCTGTTTCATTACAAGTGAAAGAAAATTCAAATGGCTATACTTTTTGAAACACACAGGATCTGTGGTGAACATGGATATAAATGTATGAAGCAATTCAAAAGAAGTTTTGTTGACCTGAAGGTTGATCAGCACCAAAATCTGTGGCTGTATATATGTAATGAGCTAGAATAGGCAACAATTTAATAATGTAAAGCTGGAGTTGGCAAACTTTCTCTGTAAAGGGCCAGATAGTAAATATTTTAGGCTTTGCAAGTAACACAGTCTCTGTAGCAACTATCCAACTCTGCCACAACTACTCTGCACCTGGTGTGAGACTGCAGCCATAGACAGTATGTAAATGCGTGGGTGTGGCTGTGTTACAATAAAACTTTATTTATAAAGACAGGCAGTGGGCCAGACCTGGCCCACAGACTGTAGTTGGCTGGCCCCTGGTATAAAGGAATAACAGAACAGCTCAAATCCTTTATGGAAGCCGAGGGGGAAGAAAAGGGTGCCCGAAAGGGGGCACGGGGTACCTCCGGCTGCCTTTGTTTTTTATGTGGCTCTTCCATGAAAGAACCACCGGCAAGACTTGAATTTTAGAAAATGGCAGATTTTGCAAAGCTGTTGAGTCGCTTGAGAAGCATTTACCAGAATGTTTGTGGGCTTATCTGGGAAGGGGTATATGAGAGGGAGAGGATGGCATGGGCTGTTGGGGATAAAAGTAATGTGGCACAGGTCAGCAGGTAAGAGACTGTACAGGCAGCAGAAATACACGCATAGCAATGCTCAGTGCTTCCTGAGTTGTCTTACTGTACTAGGAACTTACATTGGATCCTATCACTAATCTAGGTACAGTGGAACCTAATTTTTAGAGAGGCCAGTACCATACTACTGACTAGGGGAGCATTTCTTTCATGAATACACATGCATATAAAAATACCTTTGACTGCTAAATGATCAGAGATGTGTGAACAAATCGCTTAAAAAGTTTATTTTAAAATTGTTTATTGGTTGTTGTAGCCATGTAGTGTTCTGATAGCATAATGGTGGCGATTTAGAAACTGTCTTAGGGTAGATAATAATTTTTATCACAGTGGAATTCAACTTCTACATCTATTTATAGACAGAGGAATACATTATATAGATAGAAATTGGCTAATAGTCTGTGTTGAATATACACCAAGGCACTCAAACTCCTCAAGTGGTTATGAATAACTAACTGTATATAAAGATTAATCAGGAAAGATATGATTGCCAAGCTAAACACGGGCACATTCACACCTTGAACTCCCTGCGGTTTATAGTGGCCATTATGCAGGACACTGCTGGCTATCAGTTAATCACTATGTAGAGAAGCGTGCGCCCACCCTTTATTAATTTGTGTAACAGTGTGGCAAGGCCATGAAGATAAGACCTGAAGCCTAATTTAACTTGCTGAATGGCCATGAACAAGGCTCTTAACTTCTTAGGGCATCCAGGCACTTCTGGTGGAAATGGAAGATGAACATTAGCTGATACTTTAAGACTTAAGCACTAAATCAAAACTGTGGCAAAGGGTAACAGAAAACTTGTGAATTTACAGTACACAGTAACTCCCTTATTTATATGCTTTGTATTTATGAAAAACATAATATTACAAACAAGTCTTTTCCTCTGTGGGCAATTACCTAGCAGGGTTAAGTAAACCAGGAGATGGTATTTAATAGCACATTTCCACTAAATGTCAGACCTTTGGCTCTGACATCTGTTTCAAGTTACTCAAACAGCTGTCTGAAACAGCTGTAGCAACCATGAACTTCATTTTTCCTAACACTACAATGGGAACGTGGATGGCAAACTTAAATATTAAAAATACAGTGGCCTCTGAGTTTTAGCAAAGTCTTGGCAGAAACCTCCATGGTAAAACTTTTAAAATGTAATTTTTTAAAAAAGATATTAACCTGGGAAAGGAAAATTGAGATCAGTTAGAACAGTTTTTTAAAAAAATTTTTTTAATTGAAGTATAGTCAGTTACAATGTGTCACTTTTTGGTGTATAGCATAATGTCACAGTCATGCATATGTATACATATATATATATATATATACACACACATACATATATTTGTTTTCATATTCTTTTCCAATAAAGGTTATTATAAGTTATTGAATATAACTGGATCAGAAAATCAATTTAGTGGGTTGCAAGCAGCATTTTATTTTTAAAAAAATAAAACAGAAACAATGTGAATTATATGCAGTATAGAAAGAACTGTTTCATAAAACTTGTTTCTGACCTTTGTATCTATGTGACATATACATATATGTGTGGTGTATACACAGTGGATATATACATGTGTGTGTGTACAGATACACACAAATAATTTGTTTCATATCTTTATTGCAGTTTGATGTGTAAAATGTTTTTCTTAATTATGGATAATGGTCAAAAAAGGTCAAAAGCCACTGTTTTGAATGTCAAAGATGCGAAGATGACCTTTCAAGACCTTTCCATTTGGGAGAGTCTGTTGATCCCACAATGTTAGAAATTTTAAGATTTTCTGCTTAATATCAACCTAATATACCTACTAATTGGTAAGATGTTCCCACTAAATCCTCCACATATATATTTATATAGTCTCCATTATTTCAAAATAAAAATGCTTTTAGTTAGACACAAAGGCACTTTTTAGGGTACACTGATGATCAGCCTATTCTTACAATGATGAGACTTTCTATGTATTTAAATATATGGAGAAAAAGGTATGATATTATGATTTTATAATAGGAAAACTATAGTCTTCATCCCGTTTCCAGGCACAGAGTGCCTTGGAATTTCCTGTGATGAGAAGCAGCAAGGTGCCTTTTGTTACGTTATGGAGCTGACTTTTGGAAAGTACCTAAGGATGGCAACTGGTTGCCATGGGAGGCAACCAAGTGATAAGAGGGTTGGAACTTTCAGTCCTACCCCCTGACCTCCAGGGAGGGGAGAAGGGCTAGAGGTTGAGTTCAGTCATCACCAAAGATTTAATAAATCCTGCCTACATAATGCAGCCTCCATACAAACCCAAAAGGAAAGAGTTTGGAGAGCTTTTGGGTTGGTGAATTCACGGAGGTGTGAGGAGAGTGGTGCACCTGGAGAGGCATGGAAGCTCTGTACCCTTTCCCCATACTTTGCCGTAAGCATCAGTTCCATCTGGCTGTTCCTCAGTTACATCCTTTTATAATATACCTGTGATCTAGTAAGTAAAATGTTTCTCTGAGTTCTTTGAGCCACCCTAGCAAATTAATCAAACCCAAGAAGAGAGTCATGGGAATCTCTAGTCTACAGCCAGTGGGTCAGAAGCACAGAGGACAGCCTGGACTTGCAATTGGCATTCAGAAGTGAGGAAGGGAGAGGCAGTCGTGTGAGACTGAGCCGTTAACCTGTGGGCTCTGAGCCTGTCTCTGGGTAGATAGCGTGAGAATTGAGTTGAACTGTAGGACACCCAGCTGGTGTAAGAGAATTGCTTGGTGGTGAGGGGGAAAACCCACACAGTGTAATTAGGTGCAAAATCATAAAGGTCCTATAATAAGACATAATTTGGTAGGAAGCAGCAAAAAAAAAAAAAAAAAAAAAAAAAGGAAAAAATGTCAAGGTCATGGCATCACAGAAAAACTAGCCAGATCTTCTAGCACCTTATCTACTCTCTTGTTACGTGTTTTTTGTTTATTTATTTGATTGTGTATTCTTCGGGGAAATGAATGAATTCTCTCAGGTCACCAGGGTTACTACTGAGTGAGTAGGAACTGAGTTAATGGAATCGGTATCAGACAAAGCCCCCTTATCCTCTGTTTGAGAACTCAAGTTAGCAGTCAGGGGATGATATGCTTCCGAAAGCACTAATTTAGTAAACACTATCCAGGCGACCTGAATAGAATTTCCCAGGTTTCCATGTAAATAACACTGTACAAGTAAATATAACAAACATCAGAGATGCTGACTGCGAAATGCCGTATCAGAGGAGGTATATTTCTAATCTTCCGTACTCATGTGGTGTCGGGCTTCAGGGACTCCAAAAGGGGGGACGCAGGGAGAAGGTACAAAAATATCACCTTAAAGATGATTAGGGTGGCCCAGAGATCAAAAGGGTTGGTGCTGGGGAAGCAGAGGCTGGAGCCCTGCTGTAGCCTCTCCTCTGCTATACTCTAGCTGTTTAGATGTGAAAGAAATGCCCAGGGCACTGACACTAACTTCACCCACAGCAGGGAAACCAGCTTTCAGTTCAAAGGGCTGGGATGATTCACGTCTTAGGGTCAATGAAATGTGTGTGAGGTGTGGGGCCCAGAGTTCGGGCCCCGCTAGTAGCTTTGTGATCTTGAGGAAGACACTTTTCTCTGCTCAAGGCTACCCCTGTCCTGTTGATGTAAAAGGGCGTTCCTAGGGCTCTCTCCTGTCGTACACCTCTGTGTCACAGCAGTGACACTACCGCGCTGTGATATGAACTTCTTGGGAAGTCTGTACCCCCAGCTGACCATAAGCACCTTGAGGGCAAGGAGCCTGGCATTTCTTCTTTGCATCCCTAACACCTCCACTGGTACACAGTAGGTGCTAGTAAAGGCTGGCAGGGTAGAGGTGAACACATTTGATTTATGTGAAGCCAGTCTGCAGTCTTCTCATTATGAATCATGGCATCTAGGGAGAGGAAAGAGCTAAGACAGGATGGAGAAGAGGGTGGCAGGTGGGGGAAAGGAGGTGGGTGGAAAACATAAGATTTTTATCTGTTAAGACCAACACATCAGAGGTGCTCAGTGGTGAAAATATGGCTGGTGCAGACGTTTAAAATTAGCTTCCCCTGATGGTTCCTTAGCAACGCTCTATCAGAACACTATTGCTTTTAATGTGCGCTGCACAACGTTCACTCGCACATCAAATAGCTGGGAAATGGCCATTGTTAACTGACACTGAACAAAAAGATAGGAAAAACACATGACTCAAAACACCCTCCTCGTTGCCCTTATGGAGAGGAACAAATAGCCAGATTCTCTGTCGCCCTTTTCTCCCTGGCTGCCCATTAGGGGTGCCAATCACTGGCCACAAAGCCTTCTGCTTCCCTCCTTGGCTTCTCCAGAATTTCCTCTATTAGCTCCCAGAGTGACCACTGACATTCTTTTTTTTTTTTTTAATTGAAGTATAATTGAAATACAACATTATATGAGTTTCAGGTTACAACCTAGTGATTGGACGTTTGTATGCGTGGTGAAATGATCACCCCGGTGAGTCTGTTTACCATCTGTCACAGACAAAGTTTTTTCTCAGCATACAATTTTTTTTCTCTTGTGATGAGAACTCTTAAGATTTTCTTTCTTAACAAATTTCAAATTTGCCATACAGTATTATTGACTATAGTCCCCATTGCTGTCTGCCATTCTTTTTAATCATTGAAGAGGGGAGTGGGTGGGTCAGTGACTGTTTTCTGTTAGGGCCATGGACCAAAATAAAAACTTTGAAAAACTAACAATAGCAAGATGCCTCTTTGGATGAAGCAAGGCACCTGATACTGGCTGGTAGGAAAAATCAGTAGCGTAAAATGCTGTTTTTTTGGTAGCAGAGGCAAAATATACAAGGTCAAAGAGATGGGGAGAAATAATAATAAACAATATTAAGCTATATTAATATTTAAAGTAAATAATATTAATGCCTTTCTTTGTGAAGACGGTATGGAGGTGAAAAAAGTAACAAAGTATTACATAAAGATTTTATTGTACCTATCTTTAATTGATGGGGTAAGAGACAGGTTTTAAATATAAACGAAGGGCATCAGATTGCAAGCCAGAGTCCCCACCACTACCATACACTAGGCATGTACTGCACCTCGCTGTATCACAGAGTAGCTGTATGTCCCTGGCAAAGGCACCATCAGGGCATTAATTTCCTCGTCTCTAAAAGTCACTTAATAATTGCTCTTGAAGTGAAAGCTATCTCATAGTTAACTCTTCAGACTAATGTGCCAAACAAGTAAAAATACTTTATAAATGGAAGTTAGTATTCTTATTTTTAGAAACATCTTGATTACACAGGTATTTGAACTCAAAATACTCCAAACCAGACGTTCACATTTGAAAATAAAATCTTGTAACAATGATCCCATATTGGAAGTTTGTCAGCACCTGTTTATTTAAACATGGAAACTAACACATCCTCGTTGGGTGTGGAAACAAATGGCCTATGTCCAGTAAGTCTGAGTGACTTCTGGATAGCGGAGCTTACCTCTTGAACTGGGGAAGGAGTTGTTAAGCTGCTCCATCACTTCCTCTAACCCTGTGCTTGTGTCCTGGGGAGGACTGAGAAGATCTTCCTCGCCTTAATGAAAGCAAACACAGATAATGGCAAATTACACTTAAGGGAAAAATAGAGGAACTAGAGAAAACGTTCATGATGGCATTTTAAAATCCATTATAAATTCATTGTTACTTGTTCATAAATAACATACATAAAAATCCCGAAGCTTAATAATTCAGGAACAGTTCCTCCAAGGGAAGAAGAATTTCATGCCAGGATTTATCTGTCATTATCTTTGGGGGAAAAAACTGTGTATCTGCTTAGAAGTTAAGATAAACTTGCTGTAAGTTTATGCCCCATTAACAAATGTGAAATGTTTCCTCTTGTAATAAAAAGTTATTATCGCACACTTGCAGTGTCTCTTCAACACAAAAGAAGAATGTGACATTTTGCATTCACTTTAGGAAGGTAAGAAAGGAGTGTAGACACTGCAGTATTTTCCCCACTTGTTCCTGTGACATTTAACCAAAAATACAAACAAAGCTCAAGTACCTTTAAAGTCCAATGTAACAGGGAGAAATAAGAGTTGTGGATGACCTATATCGGTAATGAAATACTGATATTCTAAGGAGTGTAGATACGCGCTATCCTGGGAAGTTACGTTCCTTTCTTCTTTGTTACATGGGGCTACTTCATCATAATTATGTGTTTGGAGGCTTGTAAAGGGAAACTGTTTTTTCCATGTTTGAGAATTTGTTCATGGGAGGAGAGAATGAGGAAGTGGATGGAAAGGAGCTTAGCGATGGATGTTCTTCCTCTGGGGGTGGGAATCTCCTTGTAGATTTTGTCGATTTGTGTCTCTACTGTATTCATGTGTCAGTGAAATACAGCACTTGCAGCAAGGAAGAAATTTCTTAAGTGCAAACAGTTATTTTGAACTTACTTTGAAGGTCATTTGAAAGTAATTTTTCATAACATCCAATCTTCCAATAATGAAAATAAGTCCTTTTGAAGCTCCGTTTGTTCTGCACATTGTTACTTCCATTTAAAACAAGACCTTGCTTCGGCAAATCAACAGTAATGGACATGCTTAAGGACAACCTCAGGTTCACATCAGAGTTAGAAATGACTGGGGAGCCAGTGATTTAATGACTTAAATATGCTTGTCATTTCCTTTGGTCTATGCCACTTGGATTTTCGACTATGATTATAATCCTGCATTTATTATCAAGTTTTCATTGTTCTTTTTTAAAGTACAAGCTAAAAGAATCTTTGGCAATGCTCCCCATTTAGACAAAATCATATCCTAGGTGGATGTGAGGCTGTATACCATTATTAGAAAGGAGGGGTAAGGACCTGGGGTAGACAAAAACCCTGAGTCTGTATCTTGGTAACATACCATAGGAAACCTCTGATATTCTGAGGAGAGGAAATGAATGCTGAAGAAATTAGGTAATAAGGTGGAAAAGGAAGTACAATATCTATCTGCCCATCCACATATACATACTGCTTGCTTATATTTATGCCTTTAGCAATGAAAAAGTGAAATTCAGCATCTTTAGTTTCTTTTTGCCTGTGGTTTTAAACTGCCATTATCTGAAGAGGATGGAATGAATTAAATACTTCCAGGAGGAAGAGGAGGCTGACAACCGCAGGGTCGATCACATCTCTTTGTTCCATTACCGATACAAAATTTTGCCGAACTGGGGAAGAGGAGGCACCTTTTTTTTTTTTTTTTTAACCTGAAGTATAGTCAGTTACAATGGGTTAATTTCTGGTGTACAGTATAATGTCCCAGTAATGCATATACCTACATATATTCATATATATATATATATATATATATATATATATATATATATATATATATATATATATATATATTTCATTAAAGGTTATTACAAGATACGGAATATAGTTCCCTGTGCTGTACAGAAGAAACTTGGTTTTTTAAATCTATTTTTATGTATGGTGGTTAACCTTTGCAAATCTTGAACTCCGCAATTTATCCTTTCCCACGCCCCTTCCCCTGGTAACCATGAAATTGTTTACTATGTCTGTGAGTCTCTTTCTGTTTTGTACATGAGTTCATTAGTGTCCTCTTGTATCTTTTTTATTTTTAAGGTTCCACATATGAGTGCTATCATATGGTATTTTTCGTTCTTTCTGGCTTACTTCACTTAATCTCTAGGTCCATCCATGTTGCTGTAATTGGCATGATTTTATTCTTTTTTAAGGCTGAGTAGCATTCCCTTGTATAAATACACCACAACTTCTTTATCCAGTCATCTGTTGATGGACATTTAGGCAGTTTCCCTGTCTTAACTATTGTAAATAGTGCTGCTGTGAACATTGGTCTGTGTGTATCTTTTTGAATTAGAGTTCCCTCCGGATATATGGCCAGGAACGGGATTGCTGGGTCATATGGTAAGTCTGTTTTCAGTCCTTTGAGGAATCTCCATACTGTTTCCATAATGGCTGCACCAAACTGCATTCCCACCAGCAGTGTAGGAGGGTTCCCTTTTCTCCACACCTTCTCCAGCATTTGTCATTTGTGGACTTTTGAATGATGGCCATTCTGACTGGTGTGAGGTGATACCTCATTGTAGTTTTGATTTGCATTTCTGTGATAATTAGTGATACTGAGCATTTTTTCATGTGAGTTAATGGCAATTCTTTAGCATTAATTCTTCAGTTTGACTTTACTCCGAGGTGATTCCCACAGACATGCATAAAAATCCGTTTTGGATTATTAGCTATAGGTTTCATGGCTACAATGAAGTTGGGCCAAAGAAATGACTGAAACATCTTAAAAATGAATGTTTCAAAATAAGGAAAGACATAGTCAAAGTTTTAAAAGTACTCTGATACAGCATGATATGATAGACATTGCTGAACTGAAGGAAAAAAGAAGTGAAATAACTCAATTTAACCTGAGATAAAAGAAATGAAATAGTTTGCTATGGGCAAGATATTCTTTAAGTCTTCCGAAATGCACCATAGTTGTAGGTTTTCTTGAAGGGATAAAAGGCCATCCAACTCACTTCCTTTTCCTTAATTGAAACGACGATAATGGTTCTACTTGCCTGAAAAGTGATTTGAGCCAGTCTGTGCAGCTGAGACACAAGAATCCTTATACTTATGATTTTGTTTACACCCAAGCAAACTATTTTCTCTTTACACAAAAAGAACCTGTGTATTAGAATATGATTTTCTCTTAAAAGGGGGGCTGTGTATGAGCAAATATGCTCAACATTGTTTTCCTTTGGATTAGTGATTTAAATCACATATTTTGTTTTTTAGGCAATTTCCAACCTATACCTTTCCTGCCTTTCTCCAGTTTTTCAGAAGGAAAAAAAAAATTTATCTAGTACCTGATATTTACCTTCAGTGACTTTTAAAATTATGATTTATGGTAGATGGTTTCAATTTTACATAAAAATGGTGTGTTTACATTCTTATAATATTAATGGTATATAAATGATGCTGATTATTTGCTGGTGAGTATTGAATGGTGGTGAAAGATACTGAAATTAGTAGCTATTATTCCTTTGTATTTATTTTTATTGAGATATAACTGACATATAACATTGTGTTAGTTTTAGGTGTACTACATAAGTATTTGAAATATGTATATACTGCTAATTGATTACCATAATAAGCTTGGTTAACATTCATCACTATAGTTACAATGTAAACGTAACTCATAGTCTTAATACTTTTTGTTGAATTGAGGAATAATTCATGTGTTTGTTTAAAGTGCTTAAAATGTTTGTGGCAATTGGCATAGTCATGAATTGCAGAGATGGGTCTCAGGTTCCGATTGAAAATATATGCTTTCACAAATGTGATTTCAAAATGAATGATATAAGAAAACTGGACTCAGTTCATTCAGTATATGATACCAGAAAGTTTCAGAGAGCGCGTGGCCCTCGGATGGGCAGTTCACTCCCCTGTTCTGGGGGAAGTAACTGCAGGGCCAGGTAGAGGGGCCAGGAGAGGAGGAGCTGTGAGGGATGCAGTGAGCATCACAGGGTGGCAGAGTCAGACCCGAGGCCCTGCCGCCCCAACCACTCTTCCCAGCAGCAGCAAGGTGTCTCGAATTCCTCCTGGGAGACCACTGCTGCCAGCTCCTCAAACCCTCCCCTGAAGAACAGCTTCCGGGCGTGGCTCTCTTCCTGGCCCAGCCCCACTGCTTGTGTTTTTGATGATGGTCACCCTAACAGGTGTGAGATGCTAGCTCATGGTGGCTCTGATGTGCATTTCCAGTGATTAGTGATGTTCGGCACCTTTTCACGTACCTTTTGGCCATGTGTGTGTCTTCTTTGGAAAAATGTCTATTCAGATCTCCTGCCCATTTTAAAATCGGACTTTTTTCATGCTATTGAGTTGTGCAAGTTCTTTGTCTATTTTGACTATTAATCACTTGTCACAGTTACATGATTTGCAAATATTTCTCCCATTTTGTAGGTTATTTTTCCCTTTTGTTAATGGTTTCTTTTGCTGTGCAGAAACTTTTTAGTTTGATACAGTCCCATTTGTTTATTTTTGGTTTTGTTGCCTTTGCTTTTGGTGTTAAATTAAAAAAAACATTGTATTTCTGCATTTCTTGAGATTATCAGATGATGTTTATCTTTCATTCTTTTACTGTGGTATATCGTATGGATTGATTTATATATGTTGAACCATCCTTGCAACTGAAGGATCAATACAACTGGTCATGGTGTATGATCTTTTTAATATATTGTCAAATTTGGTTTGCAAATATTTTGTTGAGAATTTTTCAATCTATATATCCACAAGATGTTGGTGTATACTTTTCATGTAGTGTCCTTATCCAGCTTTGGGATCAAAGTAATGCTGGCCTTGTAAAATAATTTTGGAAGTATTATTTCCTCTTCAGTTTTTTTTAAAGTGTTTGAGAAGGACTGGTGTTAGTTATTCAAACGTTTGGTAGAGTTCACCAGAGAAACCATCTGATTCTGGGGTTTTCTCTACTGGGAGACTTCTGATTATGGATTCAATCTCCTTGCTTATTATTGATCTGTTCAGATTTTCTATTTCCTCATGATTCTTTCCTGGCAGGTTGTATGTTTCTTTGAATTAACCCATTTCCTTTAGGTTATCCAATTTGTTGGCATATAATTACTCTTCAGTCTTATGATTCTTTGTATTTCTGTGGTGTAAGTTGTAATATCTCTTCTTTCATTTCTGATTTTGAGTCCTTTTTCTTGGTGAGTCTAGCTGGTTTTGTCTATTTTGTTTATCTTTTCAAAAAACAAGTTCGTAGTTTTGTTGCTCTTTTCCATTGTGTATTACATCTCTGTTTCATTGATTTCTGCTCTGAAATGTATTTCTTTTATTAACTTTGGCCTTTGTTTGCTCTTCTTTTTGTAGTTCACTTAAGTGTAAAGGTAGATTGTTGGAGATTTTTCTTTTATTGAGTTATAGTCAGTTTACAATGCTGTGTCAATTTCCAGTGTAGAGTACAATTTTTCAGTTATACATGAACATACATATATTCATTGTCGCGTTCTTTTTCGCTGTGAGCTACCACAAGATCTTGTTTATATTTCCCTGTGCTACACAGTATAATCTTGTTTATCTATTCTGCATATGCCTGTCAGTATCTACAAATTTCAAACTCCCAGTCTGTCCCTTCTCACTCCCTTCCCCCTTGGCAACCACAAGTTTGTATTCTGTGTCAACGAGTCTGTTTTGTTTTGTATTTATGTTCTTTTTGTTTTATAGATTCCACATATGAGCGATCTCATATGGTATTTTTCTTTCTCTTTCTGGCTTACTTCACTTAGAATGACATTCTCCAGGAGCATCCATGTTGCTGCAAATGGCATTATGTTGTCGGTTTTTATGGCTGAGTAGTATTCCATTGTATAAATATACCACCTCTTCTTTATCCAGTCACCTGTTGATGGACATTTAGGCTGTTTCCATGTTTTGGCTATTGTAAATAGTGCTGCTATGAACATTGGGGTGCAGGTGTCATCCTGAAGTAGATTTCCTTCTGGATACAAGCCCAGGAGTGGGATTCCTGGGTCATATGGTAAGTCTATTCCTAGTCTTTTGAGGAATCTCCACAGTTTTCCACAGTGGCTGCATTCCCACCAGCAGTGCAGGAGGGTTCCTTTTTCTCCCCAGCATTTGTCATTTGCTGACTTTTGAATGATAGCCATTCTGACTGGTGTGAGGTGACACTTCATTGTAGTTATGATTTGCATTTCTCTGATAATTAGCAATATTGAGCATTTTTTCATGTGCCTATTGATCATTGTATTTCTTCCTTGGAGAATTGCATGTTTAGGTCTTCTGCCCATTTTTGGATTGGGCTGTTTATTTTTTTCTTATTGAGTCGTATGAGCTGCTTATATATTCTGGAGATCAAGCCTTTGTCAGTTTCATCTTTTGCAAAAATTTTCTCCCATTCCATAGGTTGTCGTTTTGTTTTGCTTATGGTTTCCTTTGCTGTGCAGAAGCTTGTAAGTTTCATCAGGTCCCATTTGTTTATTCTTGCTTTTATTTCTTCTAGGAGAAAATTTTTGAGATGTATGTCAGATAATGTTTTGCCTATATATCCCTCTAGGAGGTTTATTGTATCTTATCTTATGTTTAAGTCTTTGATCCCTTTTGAGTTGATTTTTGTGTATGGTGTAAGGGAGTGTTCTAGCTTCATTGATTTACATGCTGCTGTCCAGTTTTCCCAACACCATTTGCTGAAGAGACTGTCTTTATTCCATTGTATATTCTTGCCTCCTTTGTCAAAGATGAGTTGATCAAAAGTTTGTGGGTTCATTTCTGGGCTCTCTATTCTGTTCCATTGGTGTGTATGTCTGTTTTTGTACCAATACCATGGTGTCTTGATGACTGTAGCTCTATAGTATTGTGTGAAGTCTGGGAGAGTTATTCCTCTAGCCTCTTTCTTTTTCTTCAGTGATGCTCTGGCAATTCTAGGTCTTGTGGTTCCATACACATTTTATTACATTTTGTTCTAGTTCTGTGAAATATGTCCTGGGTAATTTGATAGGGATTGCATTAAATCTGTAGATTGCCTTGGGCAATGTGACCATTTTAATAGTATTGATTCTTCCAATCCAGGAGCATGGGATATCTTTCCATTTTTTAAAGTCTTCTTTAATATCCTTCATCAATGGTTTATAGTTTTCTGTGTATAATTCTTTCACCTCCTTGGTTAATTTATTCCTAGGTATTTTGTTAATTTGGGTGCTATTTTAAAGGGGATTGTTTGTTTTCTTTTCCTGTTGATTCATCATTAGTGTAAAGAAATGCAACTGATTTTTGTACGTTAATCTTGAACCTGCTACGTTGCTGAATTCTTCGATCAGCTCTAGTAGTTTTTGTGTGGACCTTTTAGGGTTTTCTATATATAGTATCATATCATCGGCATACAGTGACACTTTTACCTCTTCTTTTCCAATTTGGATCCCTTTTATTTCTCTCTCTTGCCTGATTGCTGTGGTGAGGACTTCCAAGACTATGTTGAATAGGAGTGGTGACTGTGGGCAGCCTTGTCTTGTCCCAGATTTTACTGGGAAGCTTTTGAGTTTTTCACCATTGAGTACTATGCTGGCTGTAGGTTTGTCATAGATAGCTTTTATTATGTTGAGATATGTTCCCTCTATACCCACTTTGGTGAGAGTTTTTATCATAAATGGGTGTTGAATTTTATCAAATGTTGTTTCTGCATTTATTGAGATGATCATGTGGTTTTTGTCCTTTCTCTTGTTGATGTGGTGTATTACATTGATTGATCTGCGTATGTTGAATCACCCTCGTGTCCCTGGGATGAACCCCACTTGACCATGATGTATAATCTTCTTTATGTGCTGTTGGATTCTATTTGCTAATATTTTGGTGAGGATTTTGGCATCTATCTTCATCATTGGTATTGGTTTGTAATTCTCTTTTTTGGTAGTGTCTTTGCCTGGTTTTGGTATCAGGGTGATGGTGACTGCATAGAATGAGTTTGGGAGTATTCCCTCCTTTTCAAACTTCTTGAAGAGTTTGAGGAGGATTGGTATGGGTTCTTTGTATGTTTGCTAGAATTCCCCAGTGAAGCTGTCTGGTCCTGGACTTTTATTTGTAGGGAGGTTTTTTTTATTGCTAATTCGATTTCACTTCTAGTGATCGGTGTGTTCAAGTAGTCAGTTTCTTCTTGATTCAGTCTTGGTGGATTTATGTTTCCAGAAACTTGTCCATCTCCTCTAGGTTATCTATGTTGCTTCCATATAGTTTTTCATAATATTCTCAAATGATATTCTGTATTTCTATGTTATTTGTTTGTAATTTCTCCATTTTCCTTCTTATTTTGCTTATTTATGCTCTTTTTTCTTCTTTTTGAGTTTGGCCAGAGGTTTGTCGATTTTATTTATTTTCAGAGAACCAGCTTTTGGTTTGATTGGTTTTTCTTCTATTTTTTTAAATCTTAAATATTTTATCTATTTCCTCCCTGATCTTTATTATTTCCTTCCTTCTGCTTTTTTTTTTTTTTGCTCTTATTTTTCTAATTCTTTTAGCGGGTGGGTTAGATTGTTTATTTGAGATTGTTCTTTTTTGAGGAAGGCCTGTATCACTATAAACTTCCCTCTTAGCACAGCTTTTGCTGTGTCCCATAAATTTTGTGTGGTTGTGTTTTCATTGCCATTTGTCTCAAGGTGTTTTTTAATTTCAACTTTGATTTCATCATTGACTCATTGGTTTTTTTTTTTGTAGCATGCTGTTGTCATCTCCATGCTGTCCTTTTTTTCTCCTTTGTTTTTCTGAGTTGATGTCTAGTTTCAT